>NC_037303.2:7428282-7734982 GCF_000002775.5 Populus trichocarpa
TTTGGGTTTAATTGTAAGTGAGCCTCGTATAAGTCCATATAATGGGTTCATTAGGGTTTATTTCAGTTTGGAGTCAGTATAAATAAGGGCATAATCAAACATGTAAGGTGACACGACCAAAAGATTGATGTCTTCTCCCAAGTGCAGGAGTGTCGAAGTAATAAATAACCCGACAAGACCAGGGTCGAACCACAGGGAGGTTAACTATATAAATTATAAATAACAACAACAACAACAACAACAACAATAATAATAAGTTAAAGATAGCTTTGAGATGTGATATTGATGTAAGGATTAAACAAGGATAAAATAATTGTCAAGGTTAGAGGATCCACTAATGGTATTTCAAACAAGTATAGTATAAACTCTTTTTATTACTCAACTGGAAACCACACACAAAGGAGGTTCCAATCGGATTATAAATTGTTAACATGATTACATTAGTTATCTTATTCGAATAATGCTAATACTTGTAAATGTTGTCAGGCATTCATGATTATAACTTATGTTAACAACAAATCAAGTTCCTTTCATAGCACAGGTGTCGGTTATACCATACGGTTGGGCTATGAAAGTGCCAAGTATTTGTTACCAAGGATTATACAACATAAATCTAGATTAACCATTTAACAAGCAAAATATTAAAAGTGAACGAGATAACAAATATAAAACATGTTAGTATCAAACATTAAGGTCCATGTTGAGTTTATATTATACTTATTCTTACACCATTAGTGTAACCTTTTCACCTTGACATGATAAACTTAGCTAAACATAATGAAATAGAGAAACATAAATAAACAAGGAAAGAAAATGAAAAGCATAAGCAAGAGATTAATATAAGCAAAACATAAGCATTACAAAATATAAAGAGAGAGCAAGAGCATGATCTTGATCTGAAAACCAAGATGCCTAAATACATGGCAAATGCCTCCTTTTATAGGCCAAAATTCAGAACTATTGATTTGTTGACTAATTGTTGAGTAGGTGGTCACATCTTGACTTGGTAACAATCCTTATCTTCTTGTCTGCAAAAAATGTTATTGATAACGTCATAATTTGAACAGACTTAAATCATGAAAGTTCTAGGAAATTGTCTCATCTTTCCAGGAAAAAAAATTGATGTCATTTGGACTTCTAGAACTCGAGATATGGGCTGAACACTGAACAGTGTCTAGGCTGCAGGACAGATTCGGACTTATCCGTCGTTGCTACAATTTTGACTTGAAAACGGCCTTTTTAAATCTTGGACTCCTCATGAAAGTTTTAGGCATATGTCTTAGCTTTCCATCCATATAAGGCAGACCTAAATCCAAGATCTACAGCTCCAAATATGACCCAATGACCGAACAGTGTTCCAGTTTGGACTGAACCAACATCTCTTTTCTAAGTTTGGCCCTCTCTTTGTCCTTTCAATTTCCGTACTTAAACTCATCAATCAATCCTTTCATTTATGTGATAAGCCTGCATTTAATATGAACATTTACCATAAATAAAAGGTATCTTATGGTATCAGACTTGTTATTATAAAACAAGCTTTAGTTAAGGAGTTATTGATACTTCAAGTGCAAAATGATGATATAAAACCTTGATAAAAATACACTTGTAAGTTCTAATCATAAGGTGACGCAATTTTCAGATCAATACTTCTTTTGCCGTACTTGTTTGGTGGGATAATCTCCCTTCCTTGACTCTCTAAAGAACTGAAAAACGACTTATCAAAGAACAACTGACTTCTTGACATCATCCTTATACTTCTCGTTCGTGAATCAATATTCGTTGGGTTAGGGTTTCCATTTCCAATAGTCCTGGTGCCTAGGTACAAGTTATTTTTGTGTCACACTCCTATCAAACCTGATTTACTTGGCTTTCCGGGAATTGGTGTCTTTTGAGTGTGGGTTGCGTGATCACGAGGTCGCTTCAATTGTAAATTTTCATATTGATACGATGTATTATTTAATAAATATGCTCATAATTGGTCAGTAGACATTTTAAGGCAAAATCTCCCTTTAGAAAGGATTGGTACTCGAATCTATAACCTGAAAATCATCTCATGAAAAAAAAATCAATACCAAGAGAAAAAATAACATCATTATCAAAGCTTAGAAGAACTTTGTTAGCAAAGACGGTCTTCATGATATCCAAGCTCTCCTTTTTTTTTTATCCATATTGCCCTTCTTCAATTTCAGTTGATCATCATATCATTGCTTAGGTGTCAAAGGTACAAGAGTTATAGGCCTTTCATCCATCTCAGAGGAATACCTATTTGTCATCAACTCTTCTACCTAATTTGAAGCTACTTTGATAGGCTGGTTGGTTAAGAATCAATGCATCAAGTACAAGATCAATATGATGTTTGATTCAAGATATACATCATTAAACTCCTGCAACTATGAAACACAAACACTAGGAATAAAAGGGTCAAGTTCGTTTGTATTAAAATAAACTTCCTTGTAAACAAGTAAGATTATCAGTTGGTTTGAATAATGGGTAGATTTAACCTCCCTCTCCTTATCATAAAAATTGAGTTGTTTCTTTAGTTTTTTTCGCACACAATTCACACTTTTGTCACTTATTTTCTTTCACTCCTTGGGTCTTACCTCCACCCTCGGCCAAATTTGGGTTTGTCTTAGAAGTGACCGAATGGTTTAAGTTCTTGGCCGAATGGTTTTAGGCAATGGGTGTGTTTTGGGTTCTGGCCAAATCTGATGGTCTTCTCTCACAATGTTCTTCACTTTAATTATCTCTACCCATGTCATCATATTCCCTTTTAACTTTATTTGATCATTATACACTTATTTGGGTGTAAGAGGTACAAAACTGATGGTCTTACCATCTTTTACAATAATTTACTTATTTCTAACCCCGTCATATATTTCCTTCCTATCAAATTTCCATGGTCTCCCTGACAAGATGTGACTTGCATGCATTTAATGGGCTTGTTCAGAACATATGGAGCAAAATGAACCTAGAGGGGCTTGGGACATTTAAGGAGCATGAAGGACAACCTTTAATTCATCTAGTTCAGGTCCAAGAAGAGCCCAATTCGTGTGGAACAAGGGGTTGATGTGTCCGGCCCAATACCAGCCTTGTTAGGGTTGTTATTTTTCCTAATGCTACAAGGATAAAAAGTCAGCAATTTATTCTCCTAATTAAGTAAGGAAGTTGGCCATATCTTATTCCTAAAGAGGGGAGTACTATTTAATGCTTTTCCAAACTTAGGAAGGAAAGTAATTAAATCAGCAACAAAGGAGGAAATTTGTTTTCTTATTTGTCCAAGTTAAACAAGGAAATTCAAGCTAATCAAGGGCATCAAAGGGGGGCAGCAACACAAATTTTCCAAACCAGATTTTTCCTAGTTTATTTAAGATTTCTTAAGGGTGACAAATCTAATTCTAGCATATTTAGCATGATAATTTTTGGATTTTTATTATTTTTATTATTTTCTTCTTAGTTTTTCGGTTATTATTACTTATTTGAGTCAATTGTAAGTGGGCTTCATATAAGTCCACCTAAGGGGGGTCTATTAGGGTTTGAAATTGGTAGTCATCGAATTCATGGATTATGCACTGATTTGGTGGGATCAGAATGTTATTAGTAGAAGGAGGAGTGGAGAGAGGCTAGTAGCATCGTGTGAAGAGATGAAAGTGTTGATGAGAAGGAGATTTGTGCCTAACCACCATTATAGAGATTTCTATATGAAATTGCAGGGTTTGAATCAGGGTTCTAGGTCCGTGGAAGAGTATTTCAAGGAGATGGAGATCGCCATGATTCGGGCCTATGTGATTGAGGATCGGGAAGCTACTATGGCTAGATTTCTAAATGGGCTGAATAAGGACATTGTTAATGTTGTAGAATTACAACATTGTGTGGAATTGGAGGACATGGTCCATATGGCAACGAAGGTGGAAAGGCAAATAAAGAGAAGGTCCATATGACATGGTCCATGTTTTCAGACCAATTCGGCTTCATCATCCTCAACATGGAGGCCAAATTTGAAGAGGGAGGGGGCTGTCCAACCAAAGCCTTATACGAAGGCCGAACCACCTAAGGCAAAAAAGGATACTCATACGGATGGGAAAGGTAAATCTGAATCTCAACCTACTCGTGATAGAGATATTAAATGCTTTAAGTGTTTAGGGAAGGGGTACATTGCATCTTAGTGTCCAAACCGAAGAGTTATGCTTGCAAGAGACAATGGGGAGGTTGAATCCGAAAGTGACAACTCTGAAAGTGAAGAGATGCCACCTTTGGTGGATTGTAGTGATGAGGAGATTGCATATCCTGTTGAGGGGGAGGCCTTTGTTATAAGGCGTGCGCTAAACATGTAAATCAAAGAAGATCATGTAGATCAGCAACGGGAAAATATATTTCACACTCGATGTCACATCCAAAACAAGGAGTTTGATGATGTATTCCCTGAAGACATCCCTAATGGATTACCACCATTAAGGGGGATTGAACACAAGGTTGTCAAAAATGCTTTTTTGACACGACACGGAACATACAATATAAACTCGAGTCGTAAACTTGAATCGTAAAATCGTAAAATCGCAAGTAAAATATTTTAACTAAAATCAGAAAATCATAAGTAAAATATTTTAACATAATTGCAAGATCCAGTCAAGTAGTAAATAATAATATAACACAATTAAAATAAAAGTGAAATAAACAATACTTGAAACGGTAAATGTCTCCACTTAAAATTTTTAATCCAGAATTGTGCAAGGATAGGAGTTCGAAAGTGATATGTACTTAGCTAGCAATTTTACAAATCTTTTCAAGAGAGATATACTTGATTTGTTTTAGTTTTAAAATCATGTGTTCTTTCAGATGAATGTTTATTACAATTTCAGGAAGACCATGAAGATGAGGTTAGGAGGCTAAAGAATGAACTCAAGCAAACAATAGATATGTGTCATGCAGCCTGCAAAGAAGCACTTGCTGCAAAACAAAAGGTTTTAAGCATCAATGATTCTACCCCACCTAATGCCATAGATTTAACAAGACCTAATGTTCATTACAGGCAACGAAACTTGAACAATGAAAAATGAGAGAGGAAAAAAGAATACAGGAGGCTCATCTAATCAAGGAAACTGCATTGAAGATAGTGGAGTGGGAGAAAGCAAAAGGGCCAAGGCTGCAAATGAAGCAGCTTAGAAGCGTGAATGTAATCTGTAACTGTGTTCTCTAATTCTTGTAATATGCTTGGATTTTTTCTGCTTTCCTGTAAAACAATTTTACTGAACATTTGTCAAGTTTTAAGGCTACTCGCAGATTTTAGTGTTTCAAGCATGGTTTCCTTTTTTTTTTTTTTGGTAAGTTGACGTATGTATTAAAAGAAGAAGATACAAACATTATAAGGGGCATACCCCAGATTTACAATGATAACAGAAACATAAAACAACAGATGGCTACAGGCTAGCCACCGACCGTAAAACTGAAACCTCACTAGATTCGTTAGGGAAACCAATATAACCAGCTAACTAACAGATTAAGAATCTATGGTATTCACCCTCCAAGCTCGTTGGATCCTTGTGTTTTCATTTGTTGGTACGACATTCCTCATCAAATCAAGCTTATCACGAATGATACATTCGATTTGCTTAAGGACCAAATTCGGAGTTCTAGACATTCCAGCAAAGATCCTTGCATTACGTTCTTGCCATACATGATACACTGTAGCTGCAAAACTCAGTTTACGAGAAAAATTGACGAAACTCTTGCCATGCCAAGAGACAGTGGCCCATCGAATCCATTCATCCCAGCCTTTTGTCATTCTTGGAATGTCGCATCTGTCACAAACATCCCACCAGATCACTTTAGTATAGGAGCATTCAAAGAACAAGTGGTTGTGATCCTCATTGTTGCGGAGACAGAGTGAGCATCTATTGGGACCATGTATACCAAACCGATGAAGTTTATCTTGACTTGTGAGTTTCTGTTGGACAGCCATCCATAGAAGAAATGAATGTCTTGGAACAGCATTCTTGAACCACACAATGTCATGCCATTCAACCATCTGACGATGACGTCTTAGTTGTTCCCAAGCTACTTTGACCGAGAATCTGTGATTTGGCGAATCCAACCAAACTATCTCATCCTTTTGCCCCATCTTAGGATTAGAATTGGAAGGAATAGCTTCTATAATGGGGTGCCAGCCAATAGCTTGGGTGGTAGGAGTTTTCCATTCTGAGTTCTGAATTAGCACATTCACCTTCGCGTTCTTGGCCATACCTGAATCATAGATGAATCTTTCCCCGTAAGAATCCGCGAGTGGGCTGTGAGGATGCCAATTATCAAACCATAGAGAGGTTGTCATTCCATCTCCTATGATGTACTTCATCTTCGGCCATGCTAAGGATCTGAGCTTTAGAATCTTTCCCCAAGCCCAAGAGCAATTCTGTGACGTCTTGATTGTCCAAAAATTCCTACCTCGCAACAGATTGGATCTGATCCAAGTAGACCATATTGAGCCATCTGAGTCATTGCACAGGTTCCAAATGTGTTTCAACAAAGCAATCTTGTTCCATTCTGTTATGCTTTTTATTCCTAGCCCCCCCTCCTTTTTTGAAGACATACCTGATCCCAAGCCACTTTAGCCCCAGTAGTTCTCATATCTGAACCTGACCAAAGAAAGGATTTCATAATTTGCTCCACATTTTTAATTACTTGCCCAGGTAAGAGAAAGAGAGATGCCCAATAGACCTGTATGGAAAATAAGACTGAATTAATCAGTTGTACCCGTCCTGCATACGAGAGTGCTCTACAAGTCCAATGTCGAACTTTAGAGGTGATTCGATCCACGAGGCCCTTACAATAAATAGCCTTTAGTCTGGACGAGAGAAGAGGTACTCCCAAATATTTCATAGGGAGCTCCCCCTCTCTAAACCCAAGAATATGAATAATTTGTTCCCTCTCAGCATTTAACACACCACTCAAGAAGATGTCACTTTTGTTTGGATTTGGATACAGACCTGATAGATCTTGAAACTTTGTGAGCACAGTTCTGATCATACGAATTGAGTTTACATCCCCGTTGCTAAAAATCATCAAGTCATCAGCAAAACAAAGATGAGAAATTTTGTCCTTCTTGCATCTCCAGTGGAACTTGAATTCTTGGTTGGCACTCATCTTGCAGAATAGCCCCGACAGGATTTCCATACATAGGACAAACCAGAGGTGAAACAGAAAAAACAAAGCTTGTGAATAAATTCTTACCTTATTCTTGATAGCAAGCAAAATCAGAGGCGCTGAGAGAGTGGAGAGTGAAAAGTGGAGATTGGAGATAATTAGATTCAGAATTTCATATCTTAAATAAACAGTAGACAATTAGTAAAAGTGGAGAGTAGAGAATGGGAACAGGGGAAGGGGAAAGGGTGGAGGCACTGCAGCTCTTTTATATTTCATGTGAAATCGTGAAATCGTTCCGTGCTTAATGTTTTTTCCGAGTTGAACCGATTTTATGCGAGTTTGACCAATTTTTCTGGTTTTCGAGTTTTAAACCCGGTTTAGCATGTTTTAAACGCGATTTTGATAACCTTGATTGAACATCAAATTGATCTTGTGCCCGGAGCTTCGATTCCTAACCGTCCAGCCTATAGAAGCAACCCCGAGGAGACGAAGGAGCTTCAAAGGCAAGTAGATGAGTTGATGATGAAGGGGTACATTCGTGAGAGTATGAGTCCTTGTGCTATGCCAGTGCTACTTGTGCCTAAAAAGGATGGAACATGGAGGATGTGTGTCGATTTTCATGCTGTCAATAACATAATGGTAAAGTATCGACATCTTATTCCTAGGCTTGATGACATGCTAGATGAGTTACATGGATCATGTATTTTCTCTAAGATTGACCTAAAAAGTGGGTACCATCAAATTAGGATGAAAGAGGGTGATGAGTGGAAAACTGCATTTAAGACTAAGAATGGTTTGTATGAATGGTTAGTCATGCCGTTTGGACTTACAAATGGCCTAGCATGTTTATGCGTTTAATGAATCATGTATTGCGTGCGTTTATAGATAAGTTTGTTGTGTATTTTGATGACATTTTAATCTATAGCAAGAACTTAAATGAGCATCTTGATCATTTGCGTAATGTACTTAGTGTGTTGCATAGTGAGCAATTATATGCTAATCTTAAAAAGTGTACCTTTTGCATGGAAAAAATTATGTTTCTTGGCTATGTCGTCACTGCGCATGGTATCGAGATGGACGAGGAGAAAGTTAAGGCCATTCGGGATTGGCCTACACCAAAATCGGTGAGTGAGGTAAGGAGTTTTCATGGACTTGCTAGTTTTTATAGAAGGTTTGTGAAGGATTTTAGTACTATTACTGCACCTTTAACTGAAATTGTGAAAAAGTCTGTTGGATTCAAATGGAATGATAAACAGGATGAGGCTTTTAATTTGTTGAAAGATAAACTTTGTTCGGCGCCTGTTTTAGCTTTGCCAGACTTTACGAGAGCTTTTGAAGTTGAATGTGATGCGTCAGGTATTGGTATAAGAGCTGTGTTAATGGAGGATAAGAGCCCCATTGCGTATTTCAGCGAAAAACTTATTGGGGCAGCCTTGAATTACCCTACATATGACAAGGAGCTCTATGCCTTGGTAAGAACTTTAGAGACGTGGCAACATTACCTGTGGCCCAAGGAGTTTGTGATACATTCTGATCATGAATCAATTAAGCACTTGAAAGGGCAAGGTAAGTTGAGTAGGAGACATGCTAAAAGGGTTGAATTTATTGAAACCTTTCCGTATGTGATCAAGTATAAGCAAGGGAAAGAAAACATTGTGGCTGATGCACTTTCGCACAGGTATGTTCTTTTATCTACTTTAGATGCTAGATTTCTAGGATTTGAACACATAAAAGAATTGTACAAGGATTTTGCTAATGTTTACAATGCTTGCAAAACTTCGGCTTTTGGAAAGTTTTATAGACTTTATGGATATTTGTTTAAAGAGAGTCGTTTGTGTGTTCCGTTAAGTTCTATGCGTGAATTGCTTGTACGTTAAGCACATGGAGGCGGGTTGATGGGGCATTTTGGTGTTGTTAAGACTTTGGATGTGTTGCAAGAGCATTTTTATTGGCCTAAAATGAAAAAAGATGTGCAACGTATATGTGATAAATGCATAACTTGTAGGAAAGCAAAGTCTAGGACTTAACCACATGGCTTGTCCCTTTGCCTGTACCAAAAGAACCATGGGTAGACATTTTGATGGACTTCATCTTAGGTTTACCTAGGTCAAAACGGGGTAGGGATTCCATCTTTGTAGTTGTTGATAGGTTTTCAAAGATGGCACACTTCATTCCATGTCATAAAACTGATGATGCAACTAACATTGCTGATTTGTTCTTTAGGGAGATAGTACGACTTCACGGGGTCTCTAAGAGCATTGTTTCTAATAGAGATGTTAAGTTCCTTAGCTATTTTTGAAAGGTGTTATGGGAAAAATTGGATACTAAACTGTTGTTTTCAACTATTTGTCACCCCTAAATAGACGGACAAACCGAAGTAGTTAATAGGATCGTAACACAACTTCTGCGTGCTGTAATTCAAAAGAACTTAAAGAATTGGGAAGATTGTTTGCCATTTATAGAGTTTGCATATAATCGTAGTGTGTCTACTACTGATTTTTCACCATTTGAAATTGTGTATGGATTTAACCCTTTAATTCCAATGGATTTGATTCCTTTGCCTATTGATGAAAGGGTTAGTTTGGATGGTAATCGTAAAGCACAGGTGGTGAAAACTCTTCATAAAAGAGTGTGCGACAACAGATTGAAAAGAGGAATCGTGTGTATGCAACCAAAGCCAATAAGGGGCGTAAACATGTTGTCTTTCACCCCAGCGATTGGGTTTGGGTGCATATGCGCAAGGAGAGATTTCCGGCCCAAAAGAAATCAAAGCTACAACCACGAGGAGATGAGCCTTTAATGTTTCCGGCTTATAAAATTGATTTGTCAGGTGAGTATGGTGTTAAAGCTACCTTTAATGTTTTTGATCTTACTCTGTTTGATGTTGGTGATGATTCGAGGTCGAATCCTTTTGAAGAGAGAGGGGATGATGCGGATCAACCCAACACCAAGTGTAATCATGCCAACGACCCATTGGAGGTGCCAATTAGGCCCATCACAAGAGCTAGGGCAAAGAAGATTAAAGAAGCATTGAATAGGCTTGTTCAGAACATATGAAGAAAAATTAACCTAGAGCGGCTTGGGACATTTAAGGAGCATGAAGGACAACCTTTAATTCATCTAGTTCAGGTCCAAAAAGAGCCCAATTCGTGTGGAACAAGGGGTTGATGTGTCCGGCCCAATACCAGCCTTGTTAGGCGTGTTATTTTTCCTAATGCTACAAGGATAAAAAGTCAGCAATTTATTCTCCTAATTAAGTAAGGAAGTTGGCCATATCTTATTCCTAAAGAGGGGAGGACTATTTAATGCTTTTCCTAACTTAGGAAGGAAAGTAATTAAATCAGCAACAAAGGAGGAAATTTGTTTTCTTATTTGTCCAAGTTAAACAAGGAAATCCAAGCTAATCAAGGACATCAAAGGGGGGCAGCAACACAAATTTTCCAAATCAGATTTTTCCTAGTTTATTTAAGACTTCTTAAGGGTGACAAATCTGATTCTAGCATATTTAGCATGATAATTTTCGGATTTTTATTTTTATTATTATTTTCTTCTTAGTTTTTGGGTTATTATTACTTATTTGGGTCAATTGTAAGTGGACTTCATATAAGTCCACATAAGGGGAGTCCATTAGGGTTTCTTTAATTCTAGAATCAGTATAAATAAAGGCATAACCAAACATGTAAGGTTACACAATTTTCAGATCAATAATCTTCTTTGCTTGACTTATTGTGTGTTGGTGGGATAATCTCCCTTCCTTGGTTCTCTAAAGAACTGAAAACGACTTATCGAAGAACAATTGTCTTCATGGCGTCATCCTTATACTTCTCGTTCGCGAATCAATATTCGTTCACGTGAACAGTGGAGACATGGAAGTGCAGAAGAAGAAGAAAAAGCACGCGTCTCTGGTTACTACAAGGAAGTTCAATTGCGCGCCTCTGGTTATAGTGTTGTAACACAGTTTGCAAAAAAAGCAGCTCCAAGCTGCTTCTTCTCCCCCTGCGTTGTAAACGTAGTAAACAATGGGGCCCATGCATAGTAAATCCCGTTTTTTTCTTTACCAAACAGCTTAAATATGCGGTTTACTCAAAACGCAGCCGCAGCAGCATAAAAAAATGCTACCAAAGTCCTAACAAAATGATAGGTAGAGAAATTAACATCCTAAATATAAATCTGTAACAAAATGATAATCAAGATATTAAAACAAAACAAAAAAGATATTATACACTAAATAACACATAATTAGGGGATTAAAGTCATTAAACACTCATGCTTGTGTGTGTAAATAAAAGAGCAAGTTACACTTCAACAATTGATGTGGAAACTACAACCAAACATGGTAATATTTTAATATTGTAAAAGCTTTGCATTAAGATTCATGATTATACGAAAAAAAAAAGAATATCTTTACAATGAACAATCACTATCATTCATGATCCTAAGAAAATAAATCATGAACAAGCATAATAATTTCTTACCAAAAGTGTTTTAAGTTTCTAAAAATAAATGTAGTTTAACATAATTATATTAAAGTTAAAAACATAATTTAGAATTTCAAACCTATTACTTAGTACGACAGGATAACACTATATTCCTTTACAAAGACAAAGGAATCCCTTGTGGAAAAGCTGTTTGAAAATTCAAACACAATATTTTGTCAACTGATAGAGTAAGTAGTAGACAAACAAATAAAAGAATTATCTATAGACATATTTGGTGTAATATTTATCTAAATATTTTTAGGGTTTTACTTGCATTATGACAATACGCCGAAGAACACCTCATAGACCAACAACAACTGAAGCAACAACCATGACTGCAGGACCTTTGCGGAATCTAAAACCCATGGAAAAGGCAATAATTGAGTTTTCACAAGTAATAATCCTAGGCTGCAATGCCATGAACAAACCAGCAAACCTATAAAATGATTTTATTAGTCAACTATGACAAGTCCTTTTCAAATTGCAGCCAAGTTACCAACATAGATCAAGCAAACAAGTCAAGAAATTATTTAATAGTCTAATTGATACGATCCAAGAAAGGGTTGAACAATGAAATTCAGATTCTGGTATAATTGTGCTTATGGTCCAGTTTTATAGCAACAATCATCATTTCTCAATTCAACCTATTAGATAAGGCTAAAAATTCACCTGGAGTTTCCCATCATATTGTTCTATATTGGGGTAAACTTTCAAGTCAATCAGGGTTCAGGAAGGCCTTGCAATATAGGTCTAAACTAACTTTACAAATTTTGTTATTTACTTTCTTTTGATTTGTAGACTTCCTATTTAGCAAAGATCTTTTTCCTACAAGGATGTGACAGCTTGTTTTGGATATTTCGTAGTTCTACAAGGATCTTTAATGGGCACATAATCTTTAAGTATGGCAAGGATTCATTAATGTTTCAAAATCCTTTTTTTACAAGGATTCCTTATTCATCCTAGCTACACAAGAAAAAAAGCCCGATGGTATTTAATGTCAGATTAGTTAGCTTATTTTGGAGAGTTTTCTAATCCTACAAGGAAGGTTAAAGGAAGGCAACAAGGGTTTTCATGTTTTGAGAGGATTCTTTAAAGCTACAATTAATTATCCTAGACAAACAAGAAAACTACAAAGGAGGCAACTTCAACAATCAATTTCCTAGCGTTTTGGATATCTAAAGGTGGCAACAAAGATCCTAGTGTTTATAGGATGCAAATTTCATTCATGACATTATTTAAAATAGAAAGATTATCTATCTTAGGTTATTTTGTTTAATTAGGTGCATCCACTTTAGTTTAAGTGTCAAATTTTTTATTTTTTTAATTTTCTTCATGTTTGTGCCTTAGTTTAACATTCTTTCAGTTTATTGTAAGTGGATAAATATTAGCACATAAGTTTTGGGTCCATTAGGGTTACTAGTTTGGTATACTTGACCACGTGATCAAAAGGTCCGCATTAGTTTTGGTTGCTTAACCATGTAATCAAGAAGTCTGCATCTGATACCAAACTGATGCAGACATATTGATCATGTAGTCAAGCAAACCACAATGAGGATGATGCAATTCCCAAAAATCCAAGAAATCAGGTTTAATATGAGTGTGACACAATGAAAACATGTCCCAAGACACCAACATTATTAGAATAAGAAACCCCCACCCAACGAATACCAATTCACGAACGAGAAGTATAAGGAAGACACCACAAGGTCAATTATACCTTGATAAGTCAATTCGTTCTTTGTCCCAACAAAGAAAACATGTTGCAACACGCAAAACACAAGTTTATTTCATAAATTCATGGCTGCTAAAAATCAAAGCTTGCAAAATCTTATATAATGGTTCAACTAGTAACCCTAATGGACCTAAAACTTGTGGGCTAATATTTTTTCCACTTACAATAAATTCAAAGTATGTTAATTAAGTCCACACATGAAGAAAATTATAAAAATAACAAATCTGACACATAAAGTAAAGTGGATGCACCTAATTAAACAAAATAACCCAAGATAGATAATTTTTCTTGTTTAAATAATGTCATGAATGGAAATTTCATCTTAGAAACACTAGGATCTTTGTTGCCACCTTTAGATATTAAAAAAGATAGGAAATTGATTGCTGAAGTTGCCTCCCCTTTAGTTTTATTGTTTTTCTAGGATAATTAATTATGGCTTTAAAGAATCCTCTCAAAACACAGAAACCCTTGTTACATTTCTTTAACCTTCCTTGTAGGATTAGAAAAACAATCCTTGCCAAATAAGAAGTCCACAAGTCAAAATGAAGTAAATTGTTCTGACCTATATCGCAAGGCCTTCTTCCTAAACTCTAATTGACCTGAAATTATACCCCAACATAGAACAATATGTTGAGAAACTATGGGTGAATTGTCAGCCCGATCCAACGATCAGATTGAGAATTATGATTGTTACCATAAAACTAGACAGTAGGCACAATTATGTTAGAATCTGAATTTTCTTATTCAACCATTTCTTGGACGTATAACTAATTATTAACTTACCAGGACTAAACATGGTAATCCCAAGACTACCATTAGATAGAATAGATATCGAATCAATAAGATAGAATTAAGTAGTGCCTCTAAAATGAATAATGAAAACAAGTATGATATTAAAAAAAAAAACAAAACCCAATAACACTTACAAAAAATGAGAAATACCTAGAATTTGCTAAATCAATTCACAACAATTCTAAAAAAAAAATTCAAAACTTTATAACAAAACACTAAAATTAAACTAGCCCCCAAACCCAAGAACTCGATACCACACTGATGTTGAAATAATTATCAAGAAAAATCAAAACTCTATAATAAATAACCGAACCCGAAATGACATATGGTAGTTAACAAGAAAAAAAAATAACTAAGAAGAAGCTAGATCCATGGAACACTTACCAAAATCTTGATGTAGAGACAGAGTTGAATGAGAAGTGTAGATCCAAGCATGCGAAAACTTGGGTTATGTAACAAGGGAGGAGATTAAGCATGCTATGTTTAGTTTCTACAAAAAATGCCCAACATTTATTGATTTGTTCAAAGAAAAGGTGAGGTTATTTTGGTTTTATGGGTAACAAATTCAAAATGTAATAAAAAATAGCTCACAAAAAAGCCGAGGAAATAACTTCCTAAAAACTAAGGTCATACCTCATTTATTGATGGGACCTAGGAACAAAATTTGTGTTTTACTTTGTAACCAAACAAGATAAAATTGTGGTTGATTACTAAAATTAGAAGCTACCACATAACCAAACAAGCAATATAGCTCATTTTCTTATGAATAAGCTTCTTCCTTATTTTTTTTTCATAATAGCATGTTAAATTGATAGGATATTGATGCGAACCTCTTGAACACCCGAGTAACCCACACGCAAAGACACGAATTCTCGAAAGCCAAGTAAATCAGGTTTGATAAGAGTGGTTAGGCATAAATCGCCTTCTCATCAACACTTTCATCTCTTCCCACAATGCTAACGACCATTCTCCACTCCTTGTCCTACTAATCACATTCTGATCCCACCAAATCAGTCGTAATTTGTGAACTCAATTACTATTACCTTCTCCGCCTCCGAATAGTTATGGCAATAAAAAATTCAATCCACCTTTTTCTCCCACTTCAAATACACCTCGGGATCATTTTTACCTTGAAAAAAAGGTATTTTCAGTTTGGTAGCATCCAAATCACCATCTAAATCATCATGTCCCCCAACACTACGGAAATTTCCCCTTTGGCCGAATTGGCCCCTAGTTCTATTCCTAAAATCCCTTCAGTTTCTAGGCTATCAAAAACCTTTCTAATGGCCTATGGTCTCATCCTCAAAACCACCATTACCAATATCATCAACGTCCTCTTCAAAATCCTCATAATCAGCCCACCTTGTTTACTTTGTTTACTTTCGGTTTAGCCCTAACCTTCCTCACTTCTTGGGTGCTTGTACCAGCCTCATTACCATGTTTCTCCACCCTATCCTCACGTCGCTCGTGTTATGAAACTGAAATCATGACGCAGAATGAAATAACTTAGCAGCGCAATCCCAATATGTATATATGACTCAAGAAGCAATAAAAACAAGCAAAACAAAACTTCGATGATAGTCTCCCAAGTAGCAAGCAAATCTATCCAAAATATAAACGAAACTTAAGACTCGAATAAAAACAGAAATGAAATATGCAAAGCGATGAAACAACACCCAATTATGTTAGATATGTTGAAATTATACTATAAGAAATGAAAACAACGAAAAGAAAGCGAATTTCAAAAGTTGACGCAAAACAGACTCGCTTATGATGAGTTAAGTCCGAATCTGGAACCTTAAGGTAATGATGTCCAATTGAGCTAAAATTTCATATCTAGAGCGATTTCAACCCAAATAGATAGAATATTAAATTTGAGAAATTTACAATAAGTTTTTGATATACTAACGCAAAAACGTTATGAATGAGACCTAATTAGACCCGAAATTGGAAACCAAAGCAAACAATATCCAATGAACCCCAAAATTAATGTGTTGCAATTAGGACCCTAGAATCAGAGTATCAAATTTGTGCTAATTCTGAATTGATTTGATCCAATTTTCCCTTATTTAGTTTTATGTGGCAGAAACCAATAGAAGTTGATTTGTTTTTTTTCTTTCCTTTTCTCTTTTCTCTGTTTCTTTTTGCTTTTTTTATACTACTGAAATATTTTGGATGGTAACAGAATGAAATAACAATTTTTTTTAATATGCTGCAAATTCAAGGAGAAGAAGAAATTGAACACTAAGGAATTTTTGCAGAAATAACAAGAAAAGAAAATTTCAGAAGGATATAACTTGATTAACGGAGTCAAGCTCTGATACCAAATGATGCCAACCTATTGAACATGCTGTTAAGCAACCCACATGCAAAGACACCAATTCCTGGAAAGCCATTTAAATCAGGTTTGATAGGAGTGTGACACAAAGATAACTTATACCTAAGCACTAGCACTATTGGAAACGAAAACCCCAACCCAACAAATAATGACTCGCGAACGACAAGTATAAGGATGATGCCACAAAGTCATTTGTTCTTCGATAAGTCATTTTTCAGTTCTTTAGAGAACCAAGGAAGATAGATTATCCCACCAACACACAACAAGTGTTGCAAATAAAGTTTATTGATCTTAAAATTGCGTAACCCTTACATATCTTGTTATGCCTTTATTTATACTGACTCTAGACTAAAACAAACCCTGATGAACCCCTTATGTGGACTTATATGAGGCTTACTTACAAGTAAACCCAAATAATATAAATAAAACCCTAAACTAAGAAGAAAATAATAATAACAATAATAAATCTGAATTTAATATTCTAAATATAATAGGATCAAATTTGTTGCCCTATAGAAGTCCCCTATAAGCTAGGAGAAATCTGATTTGAAAAAATTGTGTTGCCGCCCCTTTTAGATCCTTGACTAGCTTGGATTTCCTTATTTAACTTGGACAAATAAGAAAACAAATTTCCTCCTTTGTTGTTGATTTAATTACTTTCCTTTCTAGGCTAGGAAAAGCATTAAATAATCCTTCCCTCTTTAGGAATCAGATATGCCAAAACTTCCTTTAAGATGCGAACCGCGTGATCAGGTGGTCACGCAACCCACAATCAAGATTGAGATCTGATCCCGGAAAGTTGAAATAGGTCTACTAGGAGTGTGACACAATGGAAACCTACCCGAAGGCACCAATACTATTGGAATGAGTAGAATGACGTCTCGAAGCCAGTTAATCTTCGATAAGTCAGGTTCAGTTTGTTCAAGAACTGATGAATGCAAGAATCACTATAACACGTTAAAACTGAAAAATTCAAAATTAATATTCATCCAAGCTCCGAAATTTAGGTTACATATGTTTAAATAGTTCTTAAAAGTAACCCTAATGGATCTACCATTGTGGGCTGAAATGACCCCCATACAAAACTGACCCAAAAACCCTAAACTGAAAAGCCCATAAACTGATCCAAACAAGCCTTGGATCCTAGCTCAAAATAAAGTTTTAATTAAGCCCAAACATGAAAGAAAATAATAAAAATAACTAATTTGTCATTAAATACCACTAGCCCTTCTTTCCTTGTGTAGCTAGGATGAATAAAGAGTTCTTATAAGAAAAGGATTCTGAAACATTAATAAATCCTTATGGAACTAGTAAATTCCCAAAACCAACTGCCACATCCTTGTAAGAAAAGAATCCTAAACAAATAGTAAGTACACAAGTCAAAAGAAAATAAATAACAAAATTCATACAGCCTCTGTTGATCAGTATTTCCATGCCTTGAAGTCCATAAATCAAAAGGAAGTAAATAACAATATTCATACAGCCTCTGTTGACCAGTATTTTCATGCCTTGAAGTCTACAAGTCAAAAGGAAGTAAATGACAAAATTCATACAGCCTCTGTTGACCAGTTTTTTCCAGTTTTTTCCATGCCTTCCTGAACACCGATTGACCTGAAATTTAACCCTAGGTAGGAAAACATGTCTGGAGAGTCCATGTAAAAGCTTAGCCCGATCCAACGGCCGAATTAAGAATTATGATTGTTGCCGTCAACCTAGAATGTTGCATATTTTACCCCAAAATCCGAATTTGAACTTGCTTAGGTCATATCACAAGGCTGAACCGTATCACTTTATTATTTAGAAAAATAAATTGCTGACTTTTTATCCTTGTATGATTAGGAAAAACAAGCCTAACAAGGCTGGTATGGGGCTGGACACATTAGCCCCTTCTTCCAAACAAAACTTTTCTTGGACCTGAATTACATGAATTAGAGGTTGTCCTTCATGCTCCTTAGATGTCCCAAGCTCCTCTAGGTCCATCTTGTTGCTTATGTTCTGTACAAGCCCATTCAATGCTTCTTTAAGCATCTTTGCCCTGACTCTTATAATTGGCCCAATTAGCACCTCCAATGGGTTGTTGACATAATTATGCTTGGTGTTGGACTTATCCTCATTAGATATCCATTTAATGGTAGAAATATTTGATTTGTTAGAAATATTGGTTTGAGATGTGATATGTTTAAATGATGTATTATAGGTTATGATATTAATGAATTTTAATATTAATAAAATTATAAGAACCAATTTTGAAATTCTAGACAGACCCATTTATGAGGTTAAAGATGAAAATTCCAATTTGGCCTTTGATTTTTTTAAAATGATATATTTTAGTCCTGAAATTATGGAAAATCTTGATTTGATCCCTGAATGTAAAAGATATTTTTCAATGAGGTTCCAACATGTAAGTCAGATGTATTGATGATTGATTATCAAGTTTTATTTCTTTCATTTGAATTTGGAATTAATTATTTTTTATTTTTAAATATGTTTAGGTACTTCATGTGCAATATATATCATTATTTTATGATAAACATGGTTGAAGACAATGAAAAACATACTCGTTGTGTATTTATGAGTAATTAATTTATAATAAATCTTTAGATTATTTTATAAAATATATGTGCTTGTATCCATATGATTGTAATGAAAGGTGATATGAGTGATGCAATCCAAACTACTCCAATTGATCCATTAAAAGTTTCAGATTGACCAATTACAGAATTAAGGGCAAAAAAGCTCAAAGATGCATTCAATGAGCTTATTTAGAATATTTAGGCTAAGGTAAATTTCATGAAGGCTACATCTGCAACTGCAACGGGTAATGATTAAACCTTAGTCAATTTAATCTACGTACATCTGCAACTAGATATTTTTTGTTTCCATGTGTTTTATGGGATCCAATTTATAGGAGGATTTTTTATTATGTATGGAAACATAAGAGGCTAAGGAATAATTATTTCTTTTTTTATTATTATTTTGGGTCGTAAGGGGCAACATTATAATTATAGGTTATTCGACCAAGAGTCCTTTTTAAGCAAGAATTTCATTCAATAATTATTCTTCTTATTATGTCATATGCAACAAATTAACATTATTTTTTAGAATTGTTTTTTAATTTTCAGGTTTTGGTCCTTATTTGAGATACTTTGGGCCTTATTTTAATTTGAGTTGATGTTAGCCCATTAGGTCAACTAGGGTTTTATTTTGTTTCAAGTATAAATATTACTTCTCTAAGACAATATTTTTTTAGGTTGAATAATACATAATTACCGCATATTATGTGTGTATTGTAAGAGGATTATCTTAATTTGGTTGTTTAAAATAAAATAAAATCAAATCAAAGAAATCACAAAAAAGGAATTAGGGTTTAACTGTAAAAATTAAGGTTTTTATCAAATCTTGAATTTGACAACTCAAATCTTAACATTCTTGATTCTTGGGATATCTTAGTGACTTATCTTGAATTTAAAATTATCTAAACACACTTTCATGGGTTATTTTTTAAAATAAAAAAAAATTCATAATAGGCAGTTTTTCAATACATTCTTTCTTGTTAGTTTCAGCTAAACTAAAAAATGAAGTATTTGCTTAATTTTGGTTATTTGAGTCTTATTTCATTAGTTTTTTATTCTTGTAATTTTTACGTGTCTTCGTACATTCATATTTCACACAAATTATTTTAGTAAAACCCCGTTTAAGAAAAAAAAAAGAGAAATAGACCGGACAATACTAAGTGGATAACATGAAAGAACGGGTCTAAGGATAACCCAAAAAAGGTGTTAGGATAAGAACATCTAGCATCCAAACACAACCCACCACATTTAAGAAGCGGTATAAATGCATGGAGAGGAAAAAGATGACTTTTCCTCTCCCTCAAAACCGGCAGCAACCCTGACTTTAGCAGCCCCCCTTTTGCAAAGAAAGTCTTATCCAAACCACCCCTGCACGTCAGCTCCCATGAATACTTGAGTGAGAAGAAAGTTGAAGAGAGGAAAGAGAACTGAAAACATGAAGAGAGGAAGGGGATAAAGGGTCGATTGGAACAGTAAATGAAGGAGAGAAAAACCGAGAGGGAGAGGAGGAAAACCACCAAAACCAAATAACCTCACTCTCCTTGATGCAAACCTCATGATCATGTGGTCACACAACCTACAATCAAGATTGAGATATGATCCCAAAAAGCTAAAATAGGTCTGATAGGAGTGTGACACAGTGAAAATATGCTCCAAGACACCAATACTATTAGAATGAAGTAGAATGATGCCACGAAACCAGTTAATCTTTGATAAGTTAGATTCAGTTTGTTCAAGAACTGAAGAATACAAGAATCATTCTCTCATGTTAAAACTGAAATTTAGGTTACATTAGTTTAAATAGTTCTTGAAAAATTAACTCTAATGAATCTACCCTAGTGGACATATTTAGCCCACTTACAAAACTAATCCAAAAACCTTAAACTAAAAACCCCATAACCTGATTCAAGGCTTATTTATAGCCATCCATGCAGCTCATTAATTTTTTTTGGTAAGTTGACGTATGTATTAAAAGAAGAAGATACAAACATTATAAGGGGCATACCCCAGATTTACAATGATAACAGAAACATAAAACAACAGATGGCTACAGGCTAGCCACCGACCGTAAAACTGAAACCTCACTAGATTCGTTAGGGAAACCAATACAACCAGCTAACTAACAGATTAAGAATCTATGGTATTCACCCTCCAAGCTCGTTGGATCCTTGTGTTTTCATTTGTTGGTACGACATTCCTCATCAAATCAAGCTTATCACAAATGATACATTCGATTTGATTAAGGACCAAATTCGGAGTTCTAGACATTCCAGCAAAGATCCTTGCATTCATTTCTTGCCATACATGATACACTGTAGCTGCAAAACTCAGTTTACGAGAAAAATTGACGAAACTCTTGCCATGCCAAGAGACAGTGGCCCATCGAATCCATTCATCCCAGCCTTTTGTCATTCTTGGAATGTCGCATCTGTCACAAACATCCCACCAGATCGCTTTAGTATAGGAGCATTCAAAGAACAAGTAGTTGTGATCCTCATTGTTGCGGAGACAGAGTGAGCATCTATTGGGACCATGTATACCAAACCGATGAAGTTTATCTTGAGTTGTGAGTTTCTGTTGGACAGCCATCTATAGAAGAAATGAATGTCTTGGAACATCATTCTTGAACCACACAATGTCATGCCATTCAACCATCTGACGATGACGTCTTAGTTGTTCCCAAGCTACTTTGACCGAGAATCTGTGATTTGGCGAGTCCAACCAAACTATCTCATCCTTTTGCCCCATCTTAGGATTAGAATTGGAAGGAATAGCTTCACCATGCAGCTCATTAATCCTAGAAACAAAAGGAAAAGGTAATCACCATGTTGTTTTCAAGTTGTAGTAAGTTCTTTTATTTCCTTGCCTATGTTGCTCCTCGCCTCATGGCCCAAATAAGGTTGGACCGGGCCTTCTTGTTCATGGATAGATGTATCAGGGTCTCCTCTTGATACTCCAATGGACCTTTCAAATATGACTTGGTGGAAACCTTTAAAACCAATGCATTCAATGCCTTTGTCTTGGACCGAGTCATTGGCCCATTTGGAACATGTAATGGGTCCTTGCTGGTGTTTCTAGGCTGGTCCACATCACTCCAACTTGTTATTTTGAGATTTTGAAGCAAGATGAGAAGGAACCTCAAATGGAATGACCTAGGGTTCCTGCACTTTCAATTGAAGAAAGATTAAATGGAAAGACTGGAAAAATTAGGATAAAAAGGATGTAATGTTAGAATCTATAACAAAAGAAAATGATGCATGTTGAAGAACAAATCCTAACTAAAGACCAACCTGTTGAAAGAATGAAAGAAGGATGGAATGGAATGATGAAATGTGTCAATTGTGATCTTGTTATGCTCTTAGAAAAATACTTGAGCTGAAATAGAATTTTTACATATGCCATTACCTTGTTTTACATCATGAATTAAAGAACTTGCTTGATTATGGACTTAGAAGATTGATGTGTGAATTGATGTATGATAACATAGACATGTTTATTATGAAAATGATGATTTACATGAGTAAACTAGAAGGGTCGGATACAATGTTCGGCCAAGAGGAAGAACAATGAAAGAAACATTTGCATGATGAACATCCTTAAAAAAATAAAATAAATGGTAGAAATTGAACTCATGTGTAATGTGAAATTTATTATTAGCTTGTGTTTTACAATTTGGAATGGTATAATTAAGAATGATGAAATGAACACTTGATGTCAATGCCTCATGTTTCGGCCCTATGGAAGCTTGGATAGGAGAACCCTTGAAAATGTGCATGTTTGAACTTAGTTGCATACTACTTGACAACAATGAGATGAGCTTGATGAAATTATGGAAAGGAATATGATTCTTGAACATGCTTAATAGTACTTTGTAAGTTAGATTGCTGATTAGTACTTAAAAGTGCATTTTTATCAAGGTTTTATATCATCATTTTGCACTTGAAGTATCAATAACTCCTTAACTAGAGCATGTTTTATAATAACAAGTCTGATAATATAAGATACCTTTAATTTATGGTAAATGTTCATTTTAAATGCAGACCTATCACATAAATCAAAGGATTGATTGATGAGTTTAACTACTGAAATTGAGAAGACAAAGAGAGGGCTAAGCTTAGAAAATAGGTGCTAGTTGAATTCAAATTGGAACATGGTTATTGGATCATATCTGGAGCTGTAGAACTTGGATTTAGGTCTGGTTTATATGGATAGAAAGCTCAAACATAGACCTAAAACTTTCATGAGAGTCCAAGATTCAAAAGGACAATTTTCAAGTTCAAATTGTAGCAACAACAGAGAAGTCGAAATCTGTCCTGCAGCCCAGACACTGTTCAGTGTTCAGCCCATATCTCGAGTTCTAGAAGTCCAAATGACCTCATTCTGGTTTTGTTGGAAATCTGAGACATTTCCCAGAACTTTCATGAAGACTATATGTTCAAATTATAATGTTAGCAATGACGTTTTCTGCAGACAAGAAGATAAGGATTGTTACCAAGTCAAGAGGTGGCCACCCACTCAACAATTAGTCATCAAATGAATATTTCTGAATTTTGGCCTATAAAAGGAGGCATTTGCCATGCATTTAGGCATCTTGGTTTTCAGATCAAGATCATGTTCTTGCTCTCTTTCTTTATATTTTTGTAATGCTTAAGTTTTGCTTTCATTAATCTCTTATTTATGCCTTTCATTTCCTTTACTATACTTAGATAACCATGTTCTCTTCTTGTTTATTTATGTTTCTCTTCTTCATTATGTTTAGCTAAATTTATTATGTCAAGGTGAAAAGGTTTCACTAATGGTGTTAAGATAAGTATAATATAAACTCAATATGGATTTCAATGATTATATCCTAAACAACTTGTTATTAACATGTCTTATCATTTTTATCTTATTAATTTTTAATACCTAGGTTAATCTAAATTTATGTTGTATAACACTTGGTACAACAAATGTTTGGCACTTTCATAGCCAACCGTATGGTATAACCTACACTTGTGCTATGAAAGGAACTTGATTTGTTGTTCATATAAGTTAGCATCATAAATTCCTGACAATATTTAAAAGTTTGGTGTTACTTAAATAAGATAATTAATATGATCATGTTAATAATTTATAATGAGCTATTAATGACAAATCATCCGATTGGAACCTCCTTTGTGTGTGGTTTTCAGTTGAGTAATAAAAAGAGTTTATATTATACTTATTTGAAATACTATTAGTAGATCCTCTAACCTTGACAACCATTTTTATCATTGTTTAATCATCACATTAATCTTACATCTCAAAGTCCTCTTTAACAAATCACCATCACCATCATTATTATTATTATTATTATTATTATTTATTTATATAGTTAACCTCCCTGTGGTTTGACCCCGGTCTTGTCAGGTTATTTATTACTTCGACACTCCTACACTTGGGAGAAGACATTAATCTTTTGGTCGTGTCAATTAGGGGTGAGCAAAAAAACCGATAAACCGATTAAACCGAGAAAACCAGAAAAAAATAACCGAAAAAACCGAACCGAAAAAAAAAACCGAATTAACCGATTAAAAAATCACAAAAAAATTCCGGTTCGGTTCGGTTTCGGTTTCTAAAGTCTGAAACCGATTGAACCGAACCGAACCGAACCGGTTCAACCAACCAACACTTAAAAAAAAAGTAAGTATAAATACAACATTTTCTAACCCTAAAATCACTTTAGCCATCAGCCGCCCCTTCCCTCCCTTTAGCCCTCCCTTCCCCTTCTCTGCATATCCCTCCCTCTCTTTAGCCCCCCCTTCTCTGCATATCCCTCCCTCCATTTAGCCCCCCTTCCCCTTCTCTGCATATCCCTCCCTCTCTTTAGCCCCCCTTCTCTGCATATCCCTCCCTCCATTTAGCCCCCCCTTCCCCTTCTCTGCATATCCCTCCCTCCCCTTTCTTTGCATATCCCTTTTAGCCCCCCTTCTCTGCATATCTCCTATGCTTTGATTTTTCTCCTCTCCCTTTACTCTTTGTAAACCTAAAGTTACAAGCTTTATGGGGTGCATGCATGATATGGGTAAGTGCCAAGTTGTGGGTTTTTTTTCCTTTCATTCCCCCCCTTTTTTTTCCCTGTTATCTTTTGCTGGCTTGTGTGGCTGCTAGTTTGGACAATTTGTTCATACAAGTTTCAACAAACAAACATGACATCTTTTATTTATTATGCGTAGCAGAAGCTTTGGATTTGGAAGCTCTTGTTTTAATTGTGGGCGGTCGGGGCACAGAGCATCAAAATGCCCAAACAAGGAGGATTTTTAGTTGCCTTCTTCGACGCAGGGATTAGGGATTTTTTTGGGACTGTGAACAAGTTGGAATAATTTCGGTTTGAACCGGTTTGGGAGAAAAAAAACCGAACCGAACCGAACCGAAATTAATCGGTTTGAACTGGTTTTCGGTTCGGTTCGGTTCAAAAAATTAAAAAAAAAATAAAATCGGTTTGGTTGTTTATTTTGATTCAAAATCGGACCAAACCGGAAACGCTCAGCCCTAGTGTCAATTGCCTTATAACACCTTATGACATGTTATAATGTAAGAGAATTGATGATATCAAATGAAGAACTCAAAGTATGCTTATTAGGAAAGTGACATCGGCTTCGACCATCTTAGAAGAAAATAAGAAAGAAAGACCTTCATGAAGATAGTAGTGATTAATAGGTTCTTTTTAACAATGCTGATGAATGTGTGATATTGTCATGAAAAAGAAACATTACGTGTTGCCCTTGCTACATAAACTTTAGAAGTGAATTTGGTTATGGTCTATATCCCAAACTAGGTTGAAGTAGTCTTTAGGAGGGAAACTTGGTGATGCAAACCTCGTGATTACGTAGTTCGATCCCGATTTTGCCGAGTTATTTATTATTTCGACACTCCTACACTTGGGAGAAGACATCAATCTTTCGGTCGTATCAAGTTTTTGACGTCGTTGCTGGGGAGGTAAGTTACTATATAAATTATATATTTTATTTTATTTTTCTTTTCACTTTTATTGTCTTTCTAATTTTTGTTTCTTCTTTTTCTTTTTCTTCATTTTGCACTTGCATGAGAGTTTGGTCACGCACATTAAGTGGTAGACTTTCTAGGAAATCCTCATCATTTTCAGAAAACATGGCTGAAGAGGATAATCGGTCGCTTCATAATAAGAATAATCGAGTTAGAACACTTAGAGATCATATGAATCCAACAAGAACAAGTGCACCCTCATGTATAGCTTTCCCTCCTGATGCATCTCACTTCAATTTTAAACTAGACATTATTCAACTTTTACCTTCTTTTCATGGCTTAGATCTAGAAAATCCATACTTGTATTTGAGAGAATTTAAAGAAGTTTGTAACACTTATAATGACTTAAATTGTAGCATGAACTTTTGAAGACAAAGACTCTGATGAAGCAATGGAATACATGAACTTGTTAGCTGAAAATGCTCAAAATTGGGACACTACAGGTACGTGCAAGGCATCAGGTAAAACTTAACCTCATACATCTAGTGGAGGTATGTACAACCTTAGGGAAGATCATGACCTCCAAGCCAAATTTGCATCTTTAGCGAGAAAAGTCGAGGCACTAGAATTGAAAAGGAGTGGTCAATTGAAATCTGTTCAAGAAATGGTATGTCAAATTTGTGAAACTAATGAACACTCAACCAATGATTGTCCAACTTTGCCTTCTTTCAAGGAATGTCTCCATGAACAAGCCAATGCTTTAAACAGTTTCCAAAGGCCAAATCAGAATCCATACTCACAAACATATAACCCTGGTTGGAGAGATCATCCAAATTTCAGTTGGAAGAGTAGTAACAATAATGCACAAAATTCACAGCCATCATTTGAAGCACATCATAATTTTCAAAATTCTCATGGATATGCACCTCCTTATGTTCCCCCTCCTAGAAGAAATATTGAGGAAACATTGCATGCATTTATTGAAAAGCAAGAGGCATTCAACACTTAACTTGCTCAAACCATGACAGATTTTAAAGATACTCTTGCAAAATTCATCTACTCTCAGTTTCAGGAGAAAGGTAAGTTTCCATCTCAACCACAGCAAAATCCCAAAGGGCAATACAATTCAAGTGCAAGCAGCTCCGGAAGCCAACACATGGATCAAGTCCAATCAATCATTACTCTCCACAGCGGTAAAATTATTGAAAAACCCATTCTTGAACCTTACCTTTCTCTGAGGGTAAGGAATGGGTTAAACCTGAACATTGCACAGAAAAGACTGATTCCCCACCAGTACTTCCATTTTCTCATGACATGACCAAACAAAGGGAAGTCAATCACGATTCTGAAATCTTTGAAACTTTAAAACAGAAAGAAATTGAAGACAAGAAAGGCACCGATAATATTGTTGCGGATCATTTGTCAAAATTGACAATAGATTCAACATCTCACATCACACCAATCGATGATTACTTTCCTGACGAATCCTTACTTTCTCTTAGATCAATGCCTTGGTTCGCTAATTGTGTCAATTTTCTTGCTTCAGGATATTTGCCTGCTCACTAGAGTACCCAAGACAAAAGAAAGTTCTTGAACAAAGTGAAGAACGTTTATTAGGATGACCCTTACTTATTCAAATATTGTCCTGATCAAATATTTCAAAAATGTATTTCGACAATTAGGTAAGTAGTGTCTTAAACTTTGTCATTCTGAGGCACGTGGGGGTCATTTCTCATAAAAAACGACAGCTGTAAAAATCTTACAAAGTGGATTCTGTTGGCCCACTATGTTCAATGACACACATGCATTCTATAAAACCTGTGAAAATTGTCAAAAGGTAGGATTTATTTCAAAACATAGAGAGTCTTTAGATAATCTTCTATTGACTCTTGAAACGTATCCTAATAGAGACGTGCATCATGCAAATCATGATTGACAGTTTTTCATAAAGATGTGAGCCACAATCACAACTACAATTTAAGCCTTAGTTTGTAAGAATGTGTGTCTTTTGGTTTTATTAATAGCATAATATCATGTTTTGTTATTTCTTATATTTATTTAAGTGTGTTTCGGGTTTGTAATACGACCCAAGTAAGGTCAGATTCGGATTTTGGCGTAAAAAGCGCAACAGTTCAGGTTTACGGAAACAGTCATAATTCTCAATCCAACCGGTGGATCGGGCTAAAATTTTATGTGGACTCTTCAGACATGTTTGGGAAGGCACCGCAATACTGGTCAACAGAGACTTTACAAATTTTGTTATTTACTTTCATTTGACTTGTGGACTTCCTATTTGGTTAGGATTTTTTTCCTACAAGGATGTGACAGCTAGTTTTGGGAATTTCCTAGTTCCACAAGGATCTTTAATGAGCTGCAATATAATCTTCAAGCGTGGCAAGGATTCATTAATGTTTCAGAATTCTTTTCTTATAAGGATTCCTTATTCATCCTAGCTACACAAGGAAAGAAGGGCTAGTGGTATTTAATGACAAATTAGTTATTTTTATTATTTTCTTTCATGTTTGGGCTTCATTAAAACTTTTTTTTGAGCTAGGATCCAAGGCTTGTTTGGATCAGGTTATGGGCTTTTCAGTTTAGGGTTTTTTGGTCAGTTTTGTATGGGGTCAGTTCAGCCCACAAGGGTAGATCCATTAGGGTTACTTTTAAGAACTATTTAAACACATGTAACCTAAATTTCGGCAGCTTAGGATGATTATTCCTTCTGAATTTTTTAGTTTTAACGTTTGAGAGTGATTCTTGCATTCTTCAGTTCTTGAACGAACTGAATCTGACTTATCAAAGATTAACTGGCTTCGTGACGTCATTCTACTCAATCCAAATAGTGTTGGTGCCTTGGAGCAGGTTTCTATTGTGTCACACTCCTATCAAACCTATTTCAGCTTTTCGAGATCAGATCTCAATCTTGATTGTGGATTGCATGACCACGTGATCACGAGGTTCATATCAGTCTAGTATTGTTTCCCCACATATAACTTGAGAAAAATAAAAGCTAATTAATCTGATTTGGTTTCCTTGCTGCCGCCCCTTTCTTTTCCTTGATTAGCTTGGATTTCCATGTATAACTTGGACAAATAACAAAGCAAATTTCCTCATTTTTTGGTGATTTAATTACTTTCCTTCCCAGGTTAGGAAAAACACTAAATAATCCTCCCCTCTTTAGGAATAAGAGCTGGCCGACTTCCTTACTTAATTAGGAGAATTGGGCTCTTCTTGGACCTGAATTAGATGAATTAGAGGTTGTCCTTCATGCTCCTTAGATCTCTCAAGCTCCTCTAGGTCCATCTTGCTCCATATATTATGTACAAGCCCATTCAATACTTCTTTAAGCTTCTTTGCCCTAGCTCTTGTAATTGGCACCTCCAATGGGTCGCTGGCATGATTACGCTTGGTGTTGGGCTGATCCTCATCATGAAGAATTTTGAAAAAAGATGCTTGTTTATCCTTACAAAACACAAGTTCAAATTGCAGATGTATCAATGGCACTACGTGACTACATTAGAAGAAAGTCTCAAGATAATCATGTATTTGTAGAATTTGATTGCCATCCAAATTTTATTGCTAATGAGATTTTAACCAATTTCATGCCACGTTGACAAAGTTATGCAAACCATAAACCATCTTGAATGGATAATTTTGTTTTTATGGAAGTGAAGCTAGTTTAACGGGATAATAAAACTAATTTATATTTCGTGACATTTATACATAATAATAATGCTTACATTCTTATTTGGACCAATTTTGCAATTGGTATATTTATTATTAGTATACTTCTTATATAATTTGAAGTTATGAAATTACTACATGTCAGTTTTATTCATTTTATTATCAACAACATTTTCAACCGTAGTTTAAACCAAGTACTTTTTAACTGTTTTTTTATTCAACATCAATTTCAATAGGAGTTTTATCCAAATATCTATTAATTTCTTTTTATTCAACATGATTATCAACAATATTTTTAACTAAACATATATTTAAATCCAACTAGTAGCAATTAAAAGTGCTTTTTTTAAACCTTTTTTTTCAAATTGCAAACGCAAAAGCTACCACAATGCCAAATATATATTATAAATATGTGACTTGATATGGTAGTTATAAAGAGTAAGGCTAAAAAAATATTTCAATAATTATATGATCAATTACCCTAAGTTGGGAAGAGAAAGACAAAGTGGTGTGAAATAATGATGACAAACAAATGGATACATAAGTATATAAAGAGCTAGAAAATGAATAAGATCAATTAAGCTTAAAAAACAAATGTGTTATGTGTACATGGATCATATCACTTTCATAATTGATGTCTCATGCTAACTCAAATACCGTTTTAATGAGCCTTGAAAGGTGGTCTAAATAGAGAAATTCAATGATCAAGGTAGCTAAATAATATTTTTTAGGAAAGTTTGCTATATTTAGTATAATAACAAATACATTCGCGTATCATGCTAACTCTTTATATATATATATATATATATATATATATATATATATATGCTGATAAAAGGAGTAGATTTTTATATATATGCTGATAAAAGCATATTTTTCAGTAGTTTGGTAAGTTTATATGATAGCTCTAAATTTTAATTTTAATTAGTTATGAACTTAATTTTAGTATTTAATAACTATTAGGTAGCTTTGTTTGCTCAATTGCTCTTTAGTTATACGTTTTAATCTTGTTGTCTTGAATGCTTATATGTTATTTTAAAAATATGCTTATATATGTGTTGATTTTTGTCAAGTGTTGAATGTATATTGTGTTTAAAGGAGTTTTTGCATCTCATTATCATTTACATGTAACATATTTATCTTGCAAAGATATTAATGGTTTTCCATCATTAAAACAGGGGAGAATATTAATGGTTTTCCATCATATAATGTGTTGTGGGTTTGATTATTATTATTAAATATTTTCAAGTTGAAGGTGTTGATATATCTTGAAGATATTCTTATATGGAACCTCATTATGTTCTCAAGATGACACCAAATATTGTTTAGATGTTTTATTAAAAATCAAGTTTTTTTAGAATCTATTTTAACTACAAAAAAAAAATCATATTTCTTGAAATGGCTTCAACCCAAAATTATTTTGTTTTCACACCTAAACTAATTAAAGTCAACTATGATCCTAAATGAAAAGAGAATGGTGTTCTCGTGTGTTTTTATCATTGTGTGATTGTTCTCTTTGTTATTTTTTTTTTCATTTGAAAGATAGGCCCCACCTTGTTTTTGCACTCATTTAATTTAAAACACACTTCTAATAAATTGCACAGTTAGCACAAATACCCTTTTCTCATATGGATACGAAGTAGGCTTTAAGCATATATTTTTTATTTATGTAAGTGAGTCATTTTTTATATTGCATGACTATTGCTGCTCTAAATTGAGTTGGCCTTCCTTGTGTCAAATAACTATTTATGCCTCTGAATATAAAGGCAACTTTCACTTCTTTGTTAACTAATGCAATCTTATGCCAACAATGTTTTGCACCTAATTTGAGCTACTCTCTTACATTCTATATCAATTTCAATATTTTAGTTTCTTAAGAGTTAAATAATCCTTAAATACTTGGACTTTCGATTTGTTTTGGCTTTTGAGTATTAGTAGGTTGAGTGATTGTTTTTTCGTGAGTGAAAACTGATACTGTTCAACCTTGTGATACGATCTAGGTAAGGTCAGATTCGGATTTTGACGTAAAATGTTCTACCGTCTAGTTTTACGCTATTGAGCATAACTCCAAATCCAACTATTGGATCGAGTTGAAACCTTACAAGAAGATTCTAAAGGTATTTGTCTAGGTTGGGATAAACTTTTAGATGAATCGGAGTTCGAAAAGGAGTTCGAATATATGTCAGAACAGGTTGTATGAATTTTGTTATTTACTTCCTTTTGATATGTGGACTTCCTATATGGTAAGGATCCTTTTTCTAAAATGATGTCGTAGCTTGTTCCACAAGAATTTTTAATGAGCTGAAACATAATTTCTAAAAGTGGCAACGATTCATTAATGTTCCAGAATCTTATTCTTATAAGGATTCCTTTTTCATCATAGCTCCACAAGAAAAGAAGGGCTGGTGCTATTTAATGACAGATTAGTTAATTAAAACTTTGTTTTAAGCTAGGATCCTAGACTTGTTTGGATCAGGTTATGGGCTTTTCAGTTTATGGTTTTTGGATTAGTTTTGTATGTGGGTCAGTTCAGCCCGCAAGGGTAGATCCATTAGGGTTAATTTTTAAAAACTATTTAAACAGATGTAACCTAAATTTCAAGGGGCATTGATGAATATTACTTTTGAATTTTTTAGTTTTAACGTGTGAGAGTGATTCTTGCATTCTTCAGTTCTTGAACAAACTGAAGAATAATGTGAATATTAAACAATGATAAAAACAGTTGTCAAGGTTAGAGGATCTACTAATGGTATTTCAAATACGTATAATATAAACTCTTTTTATTACTCAACTGGAAAGCACATACAAAGGAGGTTCCAATCAGATGATTTATCATTAATGGCTCATTATAAAGTATTAACATGATCATATTAATTATCTTATTTAAGTAACACCAATACTTTTAAATATTGTCAGATATTTATGATGCTAACTTATGTTAACAACAAATCAAGTTCCTCTCATAACAACGATGTTGGCCGAAAACTATGAAGTGTCAAACATTTACCAAGTGTTATACAACACAAATCTAGATTAATCATTTAACAAGCAAGGTATTAATAATTAGTAAAATAAAAAGATAAGACATGTTAATAGCAAACTTTCTTGGATATAAACATTAAAGTCCATGTTGAGTTTATATTATACCTATTCTAACACCATTAGTGAAACCTTTGCACCTTGACATAATTAACTTAGCTAAACATAATGAAGAAGAACATAAATAACTAGATAAGAACATAGTTATGATGAAAAGCATAAACAAGAGATTAATGAAAGCAAAACTTAAACATTACAAAAATACAAAGAAAGAAAGCAAGAATATGATCTTGATCTGAAAACCAAGATGACTAAATACATGGCAAATGCCTCCTATTATAGCCTAAATTCGAAACTATTGATTGGTTGACTAACTATTTAGTTGGTGGCCAACCAATGATTTGGTGGCTGGTTTTTGACATTGTTGGCTGGTTTTGATATTGTTGCCTGGCTATTGATATTGTTGCCTGGCCAAAACGTCATTTGGGCACCTAGTCTTATGAAAGTTGTGGGCAATTATCTCAGCTTTTCAACAAAAAAAACCAGAGCTCATTTGGACTTCTAGAACTCAAGATATGAGCTGAAAACCGAACAATGTATGGGCTGGACAGATTCTGACTTCTGAGTTGTTGCTACCATTTGAACTCGAAAATGGCACTTTTAAATCTTGGACTCCGCATGAAAGTTTTAGGCCTATGTAGGCTTTCCATACATATAAACCAGACCTCAATCCAAGGTCTACAACTCCAGTTATAACCCAATAACCCGGTTTGAATTGAACCAGCATCTCTTCTCTTAGCCTAGTCTTCTTTTTGTCTCTTCACTTTCAATAGTTAATCACATCAATTAATCCTTTGAATTGTGAGATATACCTGCATTCAAAATAAGCATTTACCATAAATTAAAGATATATTTATATTATCAGACTTGTTATTATAAAACATGCTTTAGTTAGGGAATTTAATGATACTTTAGTGCAATATGATGATATAAAACCTTAATGAAAATGCACTTTTAAGTATTAATCACACCCCCCAACTAGCTTATTACTAGTCCCTAGTAATCAAAGCGTTAAAATAGAAAAACAATTTATAAGTTCCACAAAGCAAGGCATTCATCATTCAACTTCCATTAATCTATCCAAATATACAAACTCTCATTAAATTTATATATCTGCTTCATACTGTTGAAACAAGATATTAATAAACCTTCTTTTTATGTGTTTAATGTATGAAAACATAGATGATGGGGCTTTTATTGAAAGAAAACAATATTCTGTACTAATATTTTTCTAAGGTTAACTTCCTTGGGTTGAGATTATTATCTTTTTTATTCTTTTTTTTTGTATATATACATATAACTTAAAACACAATGCATCCTTAACCCATATAGCGAGTTTTAGGCTAATGACTCCCAAACCAGTTGATCTTAGGGCATCAAGTGTTGAGACACCCCTACGAGTTTTGTAACTCGGGTTGCAGATACTGATACATAGATAGTGCAATGTTTGATTCCCTTAAGCTTTTCTCCTTAACCCATGTAACAAGTTTTGGGTCAATAGCTCCCAAGTCAGTTGACTTTAAGGGTATTAGGTGTTAAAACACCCCTTCGAGCTTAATTGCTTAGGTTAGGGAGGCTACGAAACCAAACTTATCTACGTTTTTATTATCATCAATATTATCAATTTGTTTTTTTTTTTTTTTTTTGCAAATTATATAGTATCCCTTTCTCTTGGTTGTTACCTTTGATAAAAGAATATAAATAATATAATAATCCAATGTGCAACCCATAATCATATGTTAAAGTGTGTGTGTGAAAATGAAAGTTTAAGAATACTTGTTAAATGAGTATATGAGCAGAATCAAGTGATAACAATGCGAGAGTTTGTAAACTTGAATATTTCAAGAAGTATTCTGATAGACCTTGATAAGAATGTTTACTAAGATGCGTCTCAAGAGTCACTTTAACAAAAGAACTCCTTTACTCTGCCATCCTAGTAACAACAATTTTGCAAATGGTTTTATTAAAAACAAAAGCAGTTAGTTAGTTAGTTTTTTTTTGTCAGCTACTACCCTCTCCCCCCAACCAAAACGAGACATTGTCCTCAATGTCATAAAGTAGAAAGATAGAGTATAGAAGACATCACCTGAAACAACGAACACTGAGAAACCTGAAACACACTTAAACAAATATAAGAAATAACAAAACAAAATAAAATGCTATTAATAAAACTAAAAGACACAAGTTCTTACAAACTAAGGCTTAAATTGTAGTTGTGATTGTGGCTCACATCTTCCCTTGGTTTTACGTCCAAAAACGGCTTAAACGCCCTCTATGGGTCGAGGATAGGCTTCCCATCCAGTTTTCTTAAAAACAGGCAAACAAGGTCTTTTTTAGTCAAATTCCCAAGACTATAATGAGCATGTTCTTTATGAAAATGGGGCTATCCATCATGAATTGCACGATGCACATCTCCACTATGATGAGACTTAAGAGTCAATAGAAGATTATCTAAAGACTCTCTATGTTTTGAAATAAATCCCACCTTTTGATAATTTTCACAGGTTTTGCAGAATGCATGTGTGTCTTTGAACATGGTGGGCCAATAAAATCCACATTGTAAGATTTTTACAGTTGTCTTCTTTGATAAGAAATGACCTCCATATGCCTCAGAATGACAAAATTTAATGACACAACTTACCTCATCGTCGGGAATGCATCTTCGAAATATTTAATCAGGATAATATTTGAATAAGTACGAGTTATCCCAATAAAAGTTCTTCACTTTGTTCAAACTTTTGTCTTGGGTACTCCAATGAGCTGGCAAATGTCCTGAAACAAGAAAATTAACAATATTAGCAAACCAAGGCATTGTAGAAATAGAAAGTAAAGATTCATCAGAAAAGTAATCATTGATTTGTGTGATGTCAGATGTGGAATCTATTGTCGATCTTGACAAATGATCCGCGACAATATTTTTGATGCGTTTCTTGTCCTTGATTGTGATATCGAATTCTTGAAGTAACAAAATCCACCGCACCAATCTAGCTTTAGAATCCTTCTTAGAAAGAAGATATTTCAATGCCGCATGATCGCTAAAAACAACAACAAGTGAGCCAACAAGATAAGATCTGAATTTTTTACATGCAAACACTACTGCAAGTAATTCCTTTTTAGTAGTAGTGTAATTCATTTGAGTACTATTTAAAGTTTTACTTGCATAGTAAATCACATAGGGTTTCTTATCTTGTCTTTGTCCTAAAACAGCACCCACGACATATTCACTAGCATCACACATTATTTCAAAAGGTAATGACCAATCAGGAGGTTGAATGATAGAAGCAGAAGTAAGCAAGTTTTTAAGTTTAACAAAGGCTTTTTCACAATGTTCAGTCCATTCAAAAACATTATCCTTTGTTAGAAGGTTACACAATGGCTTAGATATTACACTAAAATCTTTAATAAACCTTCTATAAAAACCAGCATGTCCTAAGAATGATTTAACATTTTTAACAAATTTTGGTGTTGGCAAGTTGACAATTAACTCAATTTTAGATTTGTCAACTTCAATTCCTATTGATGAAACAATATGACCAAGTATAATGTCGTTTGTTACCATAAAATGACATTTTTCCCAATTCAGCACAAGATTCTTCTCTTCACACCTGTTCAAAACCTTTTCCAAGTTATTTAAACAATCATCAAATGAATCACCAAAAATAGAAAAATCATCCATAAAAATCTCAAGAAAACGTTCAACCATATCACTGAATATGCTAAGCATACATCTTTGAAACGTGGTTGGTGTATTACATAATCCAAAAGGCATCCTTCGGTATGCAAACGTACCAAATGGACATGTGAAAGTAGTTTTCTCTTGATCTTCAAACGCAATTTTAATTTGGTTGTAACCTGAATAGCCATCTAGAAAACAATAAAATTCATGACCTGCAACTCTTTCTAGAATTTGATCTATGAAAGGTTAAGGAAAATGATCTTTTCTAATCATTGAATTAAGTTTTCTATAGTCAATGCACATGCGCCAACCAGTAATAGTCCTAGTTGGAATTAACTCATTTTTCTCATTTGTTATCACAGTAAATCTACACTTTTTAGGTATAACTTGGGTAGGACTTACCCATTTGCTGTCGAAATAGGATAAATGATTCCATTATCTAGAAGCTTAATGACTTCATTCCTCACTACTTCTTTCTTATTAGGATTAAGCCTTCATTGCATTTCTCTAGAGGGTTTAGCATTTTCCTCTAAATAAATCATGTGTGTGCAAATCAAAGGACTAATTCCTTTCATGTCAGCTATGATCCATCATAATGCATTTTTGTGCATTTTCAAAGTCTGTAATAACTTACCTTCTTTATGAACATTAAGTTTGGAAGAAATTATTACCGGAAAAGTTTCATTTTCTCCCAAAAATGAGTATTTGAGATTAAATGGTAATGGCTTCAGATCGGGTTTTGGTGATTGAACACTTGAAGGTATGGACTCAATTAATCGTGGTAGCAATTCCTCAATTTTTGGTCTCCAACTATTTGCCTTCGATTCTTCCTGAAAATAAACCATTTGCAAATCTTTAGATTCATTAAACTCAGTTTCACTAGAAGTATTTTCAAATTGATCATAAACTAATTTTTCAATAAGTCTGCTTCCTGTAAATCATTATCATCTCCAGATTGCTTGTAAATGTTAAAAACATTCATCTCCAATGTCATGTTTCCAAAAGATAACTTCATCACTCCATTCATACAATTAATCAATGCATTAGAAGTTGCAAGAAATGGACGTCCTAAAATAATAGGAATTGAATTGCATGTTTCAACGGGTTGTGTATCCAAGACAATAAAATCCACAGGATAAATGAATCTATCAACTTGTAGTAACACATCTTCAACTATTCCTCTGGGCATTGTTACAGATCTATTAGCAAGTAAAAGAGCTACAGAAGTAGGTTTTAACTCACCTACATTGAGACTTTGAAAAACCGAATATGGAAGTAAATTCACACTAGCTCCAAGATCAAGTAAAGCTCTGTCAATTTTATGTTATCCAATAAAGCAAGAAATTGTAGGACAACTAGGGTCTTTATATTTCAAAGCATTATTGTTCTAAAGAATGACACTTACTTGTTTGGCTAAAAAGGCTTTTTTTTTCACTTTCAGTTTTCTCTTCACAGTGCACAGATCTTTCAAAAATTTAGCATAAGACAGTACTTGAATTGTATTGCCCTTTGAGATTTTGTCGTAGTTGAGATGGAAACTTACCTTTCTCCTGAAAACTAAGAGCAGATGTGAACTTTGCAAGAGTATCTTTTAGATCTGCTGCTTTGAGCGTTTTGAGTGTTGATTGTCTCTTGCTTTTCAATGAATGCATGCAGTGTTTCCTCAAGATTTCTTCTAGGATGGGGAACATAAGGAGGTGCATATCCATGAGAATTTTGGAAATTATGGTGTGCTTGAAATGGTGGCTGTGAAGTTTGTGCATTATTGATACCATTCTTCCAATTGAAATTTGGGTGGTTTCTTCAACCAGGGTTATATGTTTGTGAGTATGGGTTATGATTGGGCTTTTGAAAACTGTTTAAAGCACGGGCTTGTTCATGGAGACATTCCTTCAAATAAGGCAAAGTTGGATAATTATTGGTTGAGTGTTCATTAGTTTCACAAATTTGACACACAATTTCTTGAACAGATACCTCCTTTTCAATTCTAGTGCCTCGACTTTTCTAGCCAAAGATGCAAATTTGGCTTGGAAGTCATGATCTTCCCTAAGGTTGTACATGCCTCCATTAGATGTATGAGGTTGAGTTTTACCTGGTGCCTCACAAGTGCCTGTAGTGTCCCAATTTTGAGCATTTTCAGCTAGCAAGTCTAGGTACTTCATTGCTTCATCAAGGTCTTTATTTTCAAAAGTTCTATTGCACATCAATTTTAGGTGTTAACCCTTCATAAAATTGTGAAACCAATCTCCATGTTTCAAAACCATGATGAGGACATGTATTAAGCAAGTCTTTATACCTATCCCAACACTTGTAAAATGTTTCTCCTGGTTTTTAAGTGAATGTGGTGATTTGTTTTTTAAAAGAGTTGTTGCATTTCATCCCAAGCACGAATGGATCCTGACCAAAGATTTTATAGCCATGTTTTAGCTTTATCTTTTAATGAAAAAGGAAAAAGCTTTAATCTGATGGTGTTTATGCTACAATTTAAGTCATTATAAGTGTTACAAACTTCTTCAAATTCTCTTAAATGCAAGTATGGATTTTCTAGATCTAAGCCATGAAAAGTGGGTAAAAGTTGAATAATATCTGGCTTAAAATTAAAATGAGATGCATCAGGAGGAAAAACTATACATGATGGTGCACTTGTTCTTGTTGGATTCATATAGTCTCTAAGTGTTCTAACATGATTATTCTCATTATTCTTATTATGAATTGACTGGTTATCTTTGTCGGCCATGTTTTCTGAAGAAAATGAGGATTTCCTAGAAAGTCTACAACTTAATGTGTGTGTCCAAACTCTCATGCAAGTGCAGAAAGAAAGAAGAAAAAGAAAAGGAAAAAGAAGGAACAAAGATTAGAAAAACGAATAAAAGTGAAAAGAAAAGAAAATAAATGAAAATATATAATTTATACAATAACTTACCTCCCCGGCAACGACGCCAAAAACTTGACACGATCAAAGAGTTGATGTCTTATTCCAAGTGCAGGAGTATCAAAGTAATAAATAACCCGGCAAGACCGTGGTCGAACTACAGGGAGGTGAACTATATAAATTATAAATAATAATGATGATGATGATGATAATGATGAGTTTAAGAGGACTTTGAGAAACAAGATTAATGTGAATATTAAACAATGATAAAAACAGTTGTCAAGGTTAGAGGATCTACTAATGATATTTCAAATAAGTATAATACAAACTCTTTTTATTACTCAACTGAAACCACACACAAAGGAGGTTCCAATCGGACGATTTATCATTAATGGCTCATTATAAAGTATTAACATGATCATATTAATTATCTTATTTAAGTAACACCAATACTTTTAAATATTGTCAGATATTTATGATGCTAACTTATGTTAACAACAAATCAAGTTCCTCTCATAACAACGATGTTGGCCGAAAACTATGAAGTGTCAAACATTTACCAAGTGTTATACAACACAAATCTAGATTAATCATTTAACAAGCAAGGTATTAATAATTAGTAAAATAAAAAGATAAGACATGTTAATAGCAAACTTTCTTAGATATAAACATTAAAGTCCATGTTGAATTTATATTATACATATTCCAACACCATTAGTGAAACCTTTTCACCTTGACATAATTAACTTAGCTAAACATAATGAAAAAGAAGAACATAAATGAACTAGATAAGAACATAGTTATGATAAAAAGCATAAACAAGAGATTAATGAAAGCAAAACTTAAACATTACAAAAATACAAAGAAAGAAAGCAAGAATATGATCTTGATCTGAAAACCAAGATGACTAAATACATGGCAAATGCCTCCTTTTATAGGCTAAAATTCGGAACTATTGATTGGATGACTAATTATTTAGTTGGTGGCCAACCATTGACTTGGTGGTTGGTTTTTGACATAGTTGGCTGGTTATTGATATTGTTAGCTGGTTATTGATATTGTTAGCTGGCCAAAACATCATTGCTAACATCATAATTTGAGCACCTAGTCTCATGAAAGTTATGGGCAATTGTCTCAGCTTTTCAACAAAAAAAACCACAGCTCATTTGGACTTCTAGAACTCGAGATATGAGCTAAAAATCGAACAGTGTCTGGGCTGCAAGACATATTCTGACTTCTCCGTTATTGCTACCATTTGAACTCAAAAATGACACTTTTAAATCTTGGACTCCTCATGAAAGTTTTAGGCCTATATCTTAGCTTTCCATACATATAAACTAGACCTAAATCCAAGGTCTACAGCTCCAGTTATAACCCAATAACCCGGTTTGAATTGAACCAGCATCTCTTCTCTTAGCCTAGTCTTCCTTTTGTCTCTTCACTTTCAATAGTTAATCACATCAATTAATCATTTGAATTGTTAGATATACCTGCATTCAAAATAAGCATTTACCATAAATTAAAGATATATTATATTATCAAATTTGTTATTATAAAACATGCTTTAGTTAGGGAATTTAATGATATTTTAGTGCAATATGATGATATAAAACCTTAATGAAAATGCAATTTTAAGTACTAATCAAGAGCCAATTTGATATAGGACTCATAGTGATAGAAATTGAAATACGCTCATGGATCTCCAATAGAAATACACTATACTATTTTGTGTCAAGACTTGTGTGCATTTTTTTCTACACTATATTATCTTTACATATTTTCTCTAAGTTAACATCAAAGCTATAGATATTTGGAAGGTGTATTGGTGAATGACTATAGTGTCCATTAAAGGAACAGGCTAAAAAAAGATATTTTGTATCACACTAATGATATGTCACTCTTTACCCGAGTTTTTATATTAGGTAAAAGTATTTGAATTAACCAGGAGTATATAAATGCATAGAGTGAGAGATTATGCATAACTCTTTGACATTGTTTAAAGGGATTAAAGATGATTTAATTTAATTATTTAGTTCAGAGTACAAATTGGATACTAAGTTGTAGTATGTTGGTATTTATAGTGGCTTGATATACATTCCAAACTTTTTTTTAAAATTTAATCACACATACCATTTACTATATGAAGACGAGAACAAAAAAGATTTCTTATTATATGGATGAGGTTATAATAATGAATGTTGATTTTTACATGTGGAAGATGCAGTGATATATATCAAAATAGGCAATTAGTTATATTACGAGTTTGGTTTAATAAAATTAAATTTAGAGAGCCAGTTTGATCTAATTTGATAGAGTAGAAATAGACTTATGAATCTTTAATAAAAATACACTACATTATTCTTTATAAAGACTATATATAACATTTTTTCTATAAGTTATAAAAGAAAAAACCAACACTCTCTTTATTAGAACACCGTCAAAGATTTATAGATTTGAAATATGTATTAGTAACTATAGTAACCACTCAAGGAATGTAATTGGTTTGTTTTATTAGTTCATATACAAATATGGAGCTTGTAATTCAAGCGAAAAAATCATGACTGTTTTCTATTTGCTCTAATCAGTCTATTTAATCAAACTCATTTATTTACTAAAATTGGTAGTGATTCCTATCAATAATTTCTCTTGCTTTGATGTGTCTATTGCATGATTGTTGTGTAGTCTTTGATGATCATGACTATTTATATGATATGAATTATCTTATTATAATACTTAAAAACAAAGAATTAATATTTTATAATTCTAATTTTTTTCAAATTTGAAGTTTTCATTGCCTTGATAAATATAAAAACAAGCAAAAAAAGAAAAAGAAAAGAAAAGTCATGATGAATAATAAATTTTGATATTGCTTGTGTTATTCCTATTTAAGATATATTCTAGACAAGAAGATATTGTCTAATGCGCTAAAAACCTTTAGGACTTTAGTTTTAAGTTGTCGTAATGTTTGATAATGATTAGAAATTTTTTTTTGGTAAGTTGACATATGTATAAAAAGAAAAGAAGGTACAAAGATTATAAGGGGCATACCCCATATTTATAACGTAAACAAAAAGCTTAAAAACAACGAATGGCCACAAGAAGGCCACAAAACAGAAAACAAAACCTAGCTAGACTAGCTAGAGACAACAATAAAACCAACCACACATCAGTTTAAGATTATACGTTATTCACCTTCCAAGCTCTTTGGATCCTAATGTTTTCATCAGTTGCCGAAACGTTTATCATCAGATCGAGCTTGTCGCGAATGATCCTTGCATTCCGTTCTTGCCAAACACAATACATTGTAGCTGCGAAACCTAGTTTATGAGAAACATTTCTGAAAGTTTTACCATTCCAAGTGACAGTACCCCATCTAATCCATTCATCCAAGCTTTTCCTCATTCTAGGAATGTCACATCTATCACAAACATCCCACCATATCGCTTTAGAATAAGAACATTCAAAGAACAAATGGTTGTAATCTTCATTGTCAAGGAGACAAAGTGAGCACTAGTTGGGACCATATCCAAACCGATGTAGTTTATCCTGAGTTGTGAGTTGTTGTTAGACAACCAAGCATATAAGAAAAGAATGTCTTGGAATAGCATTCTTGAACCACACAGTATGTTGCGAACCTTGTGATCACGTGGTTACGCAACCCACGATCAAGTTTGAGATTTGATCCAGGAAAGCTGAAATAGGTGTGATAGGAGTGTGACACAATGGAAACCTGCTACAAGGCACCAACGCTATTGGAATCAAGTAGAATGACGCCACGAATGCAAGAATCACTCTCACACATTTAAACTAAAAAATTGAGAAGTAATTTTCATCAATGAGCACCGAAATTTAGGTTACATGAGTTTAAATAGTTTTTGAAAAATTAAACTTAATGGATCCCCATATGTGGGCTAATTTGAGTTCTATAACTCTAGATATAGTTAAAAATCTGAGGAGAGGTCAGACAGTAATAGTTCAAAAACAAGACAGTAACAGTTGGACAATAATAGTCCAAATGTTTGTTGATGAGCAATTTTGACTGTCTTAGAGGCAGAATTGAGTTTTCCTTCCTTCATAGAACTTGTAGCCTCATGTCTTAGCTTTCCAACGAGACAAATCTCACTTGAAATGGAGTTCTATAACTCTAGATATAGTTAACAATCTGAGAAGAGGTCTGAGAGTAACAGTTCAATGTCTAGACAGTAACAGTAACAGTAACAGTTATGCCTCAAAACGGGGTATGGGATGTGTATTGATGTAACACGGGCGTGTGATTGCCCATAAAAGTTTGAAGTATTTGATGTCACAGAAGGAGTTGAACATGCGACAGAGAAGAGGGGTAGAGTTAATAAAAGATTACGATTGTGTTATTAACTACCATCTTTGTAAGGCTAATGTAGTAGCTGATGCCTTGAGTAGGAAGGGAAAAACAGTGATGAATGATATAGAGCTTAAGGAATAGGAAATGGGCCTGCGGTTAAGTGTAGGGCCCGAGGGATCGCTATTAGCTCAGTTAAAGATCCAATTTGTGCTTCGAGACAAGGTCTTGGTGGCTCAACAGGCAGATGGGAAAGTAAAAGAGATCAAGGAGAGGGTAAACAAGGGTGTAGAGACATCATTTCAAATGTTATCCGATGGGCATAGCTATGGGCAGGCAAATTTATTTGCCTGAGGATAAGACTTTGAAAGATGAAGTATTAAGAGAAGCTCATGAATCTCAATTTGCTACTCATCTTGGGAGTACAAAGATGTATAGGGATTTAAAGGAATACTATTGGTGGCCAAATATGAAGAGGGAAATAGCAGAATTTATGTCGAACTGTGGGATCTGTCAACAAGTTAAGATAGAACACCAGAAACTTGCAAGGAAATTACAGTCATTATCAATTCCGGAATGGAAATGGGAGGATATTTCGATGGATTTTGTGATGGGATTACCCAGGGGAAAGAAGGGGAATGATGCCATATGGGTGGTCGTGGATCGACTAACAAAATCTGCTTTGTTTTTTCCTATGAAGATGACTGATTCAGTGGATAAGCTGGCAAAATTGTATGTAAATGAAGTAATCAGACTTCATGGAGTGCTAGTTTCAATTATATCGGATCGGGATCCAAGGTTCACATCGAGATTGTGGCCTAGCTTACAACGGGCAATGGGGAAAAAGTTGAATCTGAGCATGGCATTTCATCCTTAGACGATGGTCAATCTGAAAGGACCATTCAAACTCTTGAGGATCTCCTAAGGTCCTGTGTGCTGGAGTTTGGAGGGAATTGGGAGGATCTCCTTCCATTGGTAGAGTTTACTTATAATAATAGTCATCAAACTACTATTGGTATGGCTCCATATGAAGCATTGTATGGGAGGAAATGTCGTACCCCAATTTGTTAGGAGGAAGTAAGAGAAAGGAAGCTTTGGGGACCTGAAATGGTGCAACTGACAACTGACAAGGTGAGGGTGATCAAAAAGAGGATGAAGGAAGCCTAGGATAGACAAAAAAGTTACGCAGACAGCTGAAGAAGGCCTTTGGAATTCCAAGTGGGGGATAAGGTATTTTTTAAGGTGGAGCCTTGGAAAGGCATCATTCAAATTGGAGTAAAAAGAAAATTAGCCCCGAGATATATTGGCCCTTTTGAGATTAAGAAAAGAATCGGGCCAGTTACCTATCAATTAGAATTGCCTGTATATTTGGATAAGATTCAAATTGTGTTTCATGTGTAATTGCTGCGAAAGGCCAAGATAGACCCCTCATGGGTATTGCCACAAGTTCCTATGAAGATTAAAGGGGATCTAACCCTGAAAGCTAAGCCCGTCAAGATCTTAGATCGAGATGAGAAGCTGTTGAGGAATAAGAGAGTTCCCTTGGTGAGAGTATTGTGGAGAAGCTCTCAAATAGAAAAAGAAACATGGGAAAGAGAATCCGAGATTAAGGAGAAGTTTCCGCACTTATTCTCCGACATGGGTACATAACTTGAATTTCGAGGATGAAATTTTTATTAGGAGGGGAGAATGTAAATCCCGGGAAAATCAAGGATTGATTAAATTAAAGAAAATAAACTAAACTAAAAAGAAGTGGGGGCAAAAAGAATACATTTAAAGAAAATAGGGCCTAAATGCAAATAAGAATAATTATAGAGCATAAATACTCCTCTTCTCACCAAAAAAATCTACAGCTATCGTAAAGAAAGAAAAGAGGGAGTTTTTGTATCCATTTTTTACAAATTAAGAGAGAAACACCAAAATTCAAGAACCTATCCAAGATTAAGGGTTATAGGTCGAATAAACACTGGTGGGCAAGGGATTAACAAGAAAATTTGAACAAGAAGAGAAGAGGGGAGGGCCGGCTATCATTAGAAAGAAAAGGAGAGAGTTGAAGATCGAAACCTTGATTCGTACCGGGTAAGGTGTTCTAACATGGTCTTATGAGTCGTTTCAAAGTCGATTATGAATTGATGCCTGGATGTTGAATTATAGATTAGACTTCTTAGACTTGAATTGAGGAAAAAGTATGAGTTGCTAAATTAAATAACTTCATGTGTTGTGTGTAAATGGGAAGGTTGACGAATCTGGACAGTTTCGTCTCTTGAATTTCAGAGGGATTTCGGGTAGGAGAATGAAGGAATTAGGATCAGGTTCCTTCATAGAAATTGCAGTTTTGGATGTTGACTAACTAAGGAAATTAGTCTTGCTCAATTTGAAGTTATAGAACTCCAGCAATGGGTCACCAACCGAGACTGGGTCATGATGACAGACCCTGTAGGGTAGTAGGTCTGGTTCGTTGATGAGCAATTTTGACTGTCTTATAGGCAGAACTGGGTTCTCCTTCCTTCAGAGAACTTGTATACCTGAATATTTCAAGAAGTATTCTAATAGGCCTTGTTATGAATATTGCAAATAACCATTGAAAAATGTTTACTAAGATGCGTCTCAAGAGTCACTAAAATTCCTCCTTACTCTGCCATCCTAGTAATAACAGTTTTGTCAAATGGCTTTAATAATAGCAAAAACAGTTAGTAAGTTAGTTTTTTTTTTAATGTCAACTACTACCCTCTCCCCCCAACCAGAACAAGACATTGTCCTCAATGTCATAAGATAGAAAGATAGAGTATAGAAGACATCACCTGAAACAACGAACACTGACAAACCTGAAACACACTTAAACAAATATAAGAAATAACAACATAAAATAATATGTTATTAATAAAACCAAAAGACACAAGGATTCACAAACGAAGGCTCAAATCCAATCTAAGCTTTTTACGGCTTTCCTTAGTTGACCAATTTATGCGACTCATGGAAGGATCAATTACAGGGGTGAAAGATTGTAGTTGGTCGATCAATTGTTCAGCAGTAGCAGCAGAGATTATGATTTGTCGTGCCGAAGATGTTAGAAATTCCTGTTCCACAGCTTGATCAAGAAAAGACCACCTGGTAAGGCAATGAAGGCATCAGCATGGTTAAACATTGTATTCATTCGATCAAACATTGTGGAGACCTATATTGGAGCTAAGATTGTCCTACCATAAACCGGAGAGAGAAAGAGAGAGATAGAGAGAGAGAGAGTGGTGCTGTCGGAGCTACATCTACTCCGTCCACCGTTGGATTGTTCTCATTTCTAACTATGTTGTTCCTTCCAACCTTCTCTCAACATTGACCGAACGGATTTGTTATCCAATCAACGAGGTAAGAGATATTGATCTCGCAATATTTCTACTATTCTGCATTTTCAGTTCTGGAAATATGAAGAAGTGGTGAAGTTGCAGCATAGTGAATGGATTGTCATAGACATGAAGGCCTTTGCCATATGTGAAGATTAAATCACAGTTCTTTGGAAAAAGTTTCATTTTTTCTTGCTAGTTTCAGAGTGGTTTGTCATAGCTTGATCTCCTTTGTTCACCGTTGGATCGTTACCATTTTTGAGTATGTTGTTCTTCGGAACCTACTCTACATCTTGACCGAACGGATCATTGTTATAATCAGTGTGCTGGGAGCTATTGGCCTCGTAATTCTGTAATTCTCTCCTTCCTTCATGAACTATTCTGCATGTTGTTGTTTATGAGTTAGGTTGCTGTTATTTATGAGTTTAGGTTGCTTCTTGGACTCAGTTTATCTTCTTAGAATTTTGTTCTCTCTAGTATTTGTATGCTACCATAATGTCTCTATGTTCTTCTGTGGAAAATGTTCCAATGGTTAGCTCTAACATTGAACAACACAATCAAGTTAAGTCTGGACATACATTAAGATTAGAATTGCAAGATATGTTGAATAGCCATGGGATGAGGATTTCTCAATTTCAAGCTGATTCTGATGTTAGTATAGAGAACCACTCTACTGTCCAAGCTTCTAATGTTGTTCCAGAAATGAACCATGTGTTGGGTTCTAAAGTTGATGAGGTGAAGGTAGGGTCTCATCAACAAGAACAACTAAAACCTAGACCCAAATTGAATTTTTTAACTGCTTTGAAGGGTTCTGATGTTGATGACAATGAGGGTAGCAAGACCCTTGGCATTAGTTCAGTCCGTAATCTGCACTTTGCTCCCCCTACTACGACGGATGGTCGTGTGACAGTAGCTCCTCCACTTGATGTGTTTGAAGATGGCTGCGAATTTTAGAAATCCACCCTAGTTGGTCATTTTGTGGGGCAGAAATTATCGTATCCCGTGGTTAATTCTATTGCCAAAAGAATATGGAGCTCCTACGGTCTATCAGAAGTTTTGTCTTCGGATAACGGTTTCTTCATCTTCAATTTTGATTATGTTGATCATGCCACTAATGTGCTGGAAAGAGCCCCATGGCACATGGCCAACAGGCCTTTGGTGCTTAAACGTTGGCAGACGCACATGCAATTTTTGAAAGATGATTTGGCCAGAGTTCCGGTATGGGTTCGACTGTATAATGTCCCTCTCGAGTATTGGACTATTAAGGGGTTGAGCTGTGTAGCGAGTGCTGTTGGAGTCCTCCTTCATGCGGATCATACGACATTGTTGCGTAAAAGGCTTAGTTACGCAAGAGTTTGCGTTGAGATAGATGCTTCGAAGACGTTGGTTAAGGAATATGATCTTCGCTGTCCAAATGGGTTATTCATAACAATTTCAGCTGAGTACGAATGGATACCGTCGAAGTGCAGTAATTGCAATGTCTTTAGACACACCACAGCGCTATGTGCTACTAATAACATTGATAATCTTAAAGTGGTGGCAGAGGGTAAGAGGAATCTAGGAGCTATGAACTCTAAATCTGCGGATAACAAGCAGAATCAGTTTCAGTGGCAGGTAGTTGGTAAACGAAACAAGGGTTCTTGAGTGGGGAGAATGCCCCCTTGGCATCTAAAGTGGGTAATTGTAATGAGAATGGTTGTTCAACATCTGGTATAAATATGTATGATTGTAAGATGATTGATCATGCGGCATCAGATGTGCACAATGCTGCTTGTCATGAAGATGAAAATCCTTCCTCTCCTCTTGCCTTGAAGAGTTTACGAGAAGACATGAATCAGGAGCAAGGGGCTGCAAGTACTGCTTTAGATCAAGATATGGACGCAATGGGAGGTGATACAGATGGGGAACAAACCGATAAGGAGTCAACATCAACGATCCTGACAACCCCTCAAACCCTGAATTCCACCGAAAGGGAAACTGTTAATCAGTTAGCTATTAAGGCTAGAGACTCTCTAGAGAAAAAGAAAAAGGGTTCAAAAGCCTCTTCAAAGAAGCATAAGAAATCTGGCTCCTCTCCAGGAGGCACGTCAAGGTAATCTTTGTGTTGCTGTTTGTACTCCTCTCTATTTTCCTATGATTATTGGATGTTGGAATATTAGAGGTTTGAATGATCCTATAAAGCATTCAGAATTGCGTCGGCTCATCCATCAAGAGAGGATAGCTCTTTTTGGTCTGGTTGAAACTCGAGTTAAAGACAAGAATAAAGATAATGTTACTCAACTTCTTCTGCGTTCTTGGTCCTTCTTGTATAATTATGATTTCTCTTGTCGTGGGCGTATTTGGGTTTGTTGGAATGCTGATACGGTGAAGGTGGATGTTTTTGGAATGTCAGACCAGGCTATTCATGTTTCTGTCACTATATTAGCTACCAATATCAGTTTCAATACTTCAATTATTTATGGAGACAATAATGCTTCCTTACGTGAGGCATTATGGTCTGATATTGTGAGTCGTAGTGATGGATGGGAGTCAACCCCGTGGATTCTTATGGGTGATTTTAATGCTATCCGCAACCAGTCGGACAGGTTAGGAGGGTCTACTAGGTGGGCTGGTACTATGGACAGATTGGATACATGTATTCGAGAAGCGAAAGTAGATGATCTTCGGTATTCAGGTATGCATTATACTTGGTCGAACCAATGTCCTGAGAATCTGATTATGCGGAAACTAGATAGAGTGCTTGTCAATGAGAAGTGGAATCTGAACTTTCCATTATCGGAAGCGAGATTTTTGCCTTCGGGTATGTCAGACCATTCTCCTATGGTGGTAAAGGTTATTGGCAATGATCAGAACATAAAGAAACCATTCAGATTCTTCGATATGTGGATGGATCATGACGAGTTCATGCCCTTGGTGAAGAAGGTATGGGGATCAGAATTCGGGGGGTTGTCCAATGTATCAGCTGTGTTGCAAACTAAGAAAGCTAAAGCAGGAATTGAAACTTTTCAATATGGCTCACTTCTCCAACATTTCAGATAGAGTTAAAGATGCAAAAAACGAAATGGATAAGGCTCAACAGGCTCTGCATACAGCGCATGAGAATCCAATTTTGTGCATGCGAGAAAGGGATGCTGTTCATAAATACGCTTCTACCGTCAGGGCTGAAGAGAGTTTTTTCAAACAGAAGGCAAGGATACAATGGCTTAGCTTGGGGGATCAGAATACTAGCTACTTTCATAAATCAGTAAATGGAAGACAGAATCGAAATAAGCTTCTATCACTTACAAGGGAGGATGGAGAGGTTATCGAAGGACACGAGGCAGTCAAATCAGAGGTAATTGCATACTTCCATCGTGTGTTAGGAGTTGATAAGATGCCAAGGGTTCTGAATGAGGAAGTGATGGAATCGGCAATTAACTTGAAACTGTCTTCAACGCAACAGCATGTACTCGCACAAGATGTAACAAGGGAGGAGATTAAGCATGCTATGTTTAGTTTGAAGAACAACAAAGCCCCTGGTCCGGATGGCTTTAACGCAGGTTTCTTCAAAAGAATGTGGCACATAGTTGGGGAATATGTAATCAACGCTGTTAGATCCTTCTTTCAGACTCGTAGAATGCTTAAAGAAATGAATGCTACATCCATTTCCCTTATTCCTAAAGTTGCTAATCCTACAAGGTTGACAGATTTTCGTCCTATATCTTGCTGCAATACAGTGTACAAATGCATCGCTAAGATTCTAGCTGGGAGAATCAAAGTTGTTTTGCCATCCTTAGTTGGTCCATATCAGACTGCTTTTATCTCAGGACGGAGAATCGGTGATAACATTCTTTTGTCTCAGGAACTAATGAACGACTATCATAAATCTACGGGACCTGCTCGTTGTGCTATGAAAGTTGATCTGATGAAGGCTTATGACTCGGTGCGGTGGGATTTCGTTGATGCTATGTTAATAAAAATGGGATTCCCTAGAACAGTCATTGATTGGATCATGGTTTGTGTTACATCATGTCAATTCTCTATCAACGTCAATGGTGAGCTTGCAGGTTACTTTCAAGGGGGAAGAGGGCTGAGACAAGGGGATCCGTTGTCCCCATATTTGTTTGTCCTATGTATGGAAATCCTGTCGGGGCTATTCTGCAAGATGAGTGCCAACCAAGAATTCAAGTTCCACTGGAGATGCAAGAAGGACAAAATTTCTCATCTTTGTTTTGCTGATGACTTGATGATTTTTAGCAACGGGGATGTAAACTCAATTCGTATGATCAGAACTGTGCTCACAAAGTTTCAAGATCTATCAGGTCTGTATTCAAATCCAAACAAAAGTGACATCTTCTTGAGCGGTGTGTTAAATGCTGAGAGGGAACAAATTATTCATATTCTTGGGTTTAGAGAGGGGGAGCTCCCTATGAAATATTTGGGAGTACCTCTTCTCTCGTCCAGACTAAAGGCTATTTATTGTAAGGGCCTCGTGGATCGAATCACCTCTAAAGTTCGACATTGGACTTGTAGAGCACTCTCGTATGCAGGACGGGTACAACTGATTAATTCAGTCTTATTTTCCATACAGGTCTATTGGGCATCTCTCTTTCTCTTACCTGGACAAGTAATTAAAAATGTGGAGCAAATTATGAAATCCTTTCTTTGGTCAGGTTCAGATATGAGAACTACTGGGGCTAAAGTGGCTTGGGATCAGGTATGTCTTCCAAAAAAGGAGGGGGGGCTAGGAATGAAAAGCATAACAGAATGGAACAAGATTGCTTTGTTGAAACACATTTGGAACCTGTGCAATGACTCAGATGGCTCAATATGGTCTACTTGGATCAGATCCAATCTGTTGCGAGGTAGGAATTTCTGGGCAATCAAGACGCCACAGAATTGCTCTTGGGCTTGGGGAAAGATTCTAAAGCTCAGATCCTTAGCATGGCCGAAGATGAAGTACATCATAGGAGATGGAATGACAACCTCTCTATGGTTTGATAATTGGCATCCTCACAGCCCACTCGCGGATTCTTACGGGGAAAGATTCATCTATGATTCAGGTATGGCCAAGAACGTGAAGGTGAATGTGCTAATTCAGAACTCAGAATGGAAAACTCCTACCACCCAAGCTATTGGCTGGCACCCCATTATAGAAGCTATTCCTTCCAATTCTAATCCTAAGATGGGGCAAAAGGATGAGATAGTTTGGTTGGACTCGCCAAATCACAGATTCTCGGTCAAAGTAGCTTGGGAACAACTAAGACGTCATCGTCAGATGGTTGAATGGCATGACATTGTGTGGTTCAAGAATGCTGTTCCAAGACATTCATTTCTTCTATGGATGGCTGTCCAACAGAAACTCACAACTCAAGATAAACTTCATCGGTTTGGTATACATGGTCCCAATAGATGCTCACTCTGTCTCCGCAACAATGAGGATCACAACCACTTGTTCTTTGAATGCTCCTATACTAAAGCGATCTGGTGGGATGTTTGTGACAGATGCGACATTCCAAGAATGACAAAAGGCTGGGATGAATGGATTCGATGGGCCACTGTCTCTTGGCATGGCAAGAGTTTCGTCAATTTTTCTAGTAAACTGAGTTTTGCAGCTACAGTGTATCATGTATGGCAAGAACGGAATGCAAGGATCTTTGCTGGAATGTCTAGAACTCCGAATTTGGTCCTTAATCAAATCGAATGTATCATTCGTGATAAGCTTGATTTGATGAGGAATGTCGTACCAACAAATGAAAACACAAGGATCCAACGAATCTAGTGAGGTTTCAGTTTTACGGTCGGTGGCTAGCCTGTAGCCATCTGTTGTTTTATGTTTCTGTTATCATTGTAAATCTGGGGTATGCCCCTTATAATGTTTGTATCTTCTTCTTTTAATACATACGTCAACTTACCAAAAAAAAAAGTAAGAGAAAGGAAGCTTTGGGGACCTGAAATGGTGCAACTGACAACTGACAAGGTGAGGGTGATCAAAAAGAGGATGAAGGAAGCCTAGGATAGACAAAAAAGTTACGCAGACAGCTGAAGAAGGCCTTTGGAATTCCAAGTGGGGGATAAGGTATTTTTTAAGGTGGAGCCTTGGAAAGGCATCATTCAAATTGGAGTAAAAAGAAAATTAGCCCCGAGATATATTGGCCCTTTTGAGATTAAGAAAAGAATCGGGCCAGTTACCTATCAATTAGAATTGCCTGTATATTTGGATAAGATTCAAATTGTGTTTCATGTGTAATTGCTGCGAAAGGCCAAGATAGACCCCTCATGGGTATTGCCACAAGTTCCTATGAAGATTAAAGGGGATCTAACCCTGAAAGCTAAGCCCGTCAAGATCTTAGATCGAGATGAGAAGCTGTTGAGGAATAAGAGAGTTCCCTTGGTGAGAGTATTGTGGAGAAGCTCTCAAATAGAAAAAGAAACATGGGAAAGAGAATCCGAGATTAAGGAGAAGTTTCCGCACTTATTCTCCGACATGGGTACATAACTTGAATTTCGAGGATGAAATTTTTATTAGGAGGGGAGAATGTAAATCCCGGGAAAATCAAGGATTGATTAAATTAAAGAAAATAAACTAAACTAAAAAGAAGTGGGGGCAAAAAGAATACATTTAAAGAAAATAGGGCCTAAATGCAAATAAGAATAATTATAGAGCATAAATACTCCTCTTCTCACCAAAAAAATCTACAGCTATCGTAAAGAAAGAAAAGAGGGAGTTTTTGTATCCATTTTTTACAAATTAAGAGAGAAACACCAAAATTCAAGAACCTATCCAAGATTAAGGGTTATAGGTCGAATAAACACTGGTGGGCAAGGGATTAACAAGAAAATTTGAACAAGAAGAGAAGAGGGGAGGGCCGGCTGTCATTAGAAAGAAAAGGAGAGAGTTGAAGATCGAAACCTTGATTCGTACCGGGTAAGGTGTTCTAACATGGTCTTATGAGTCGTTTCAAAGTCGATTATGAATTGATGCCTGGATGTTGAATTATAGATTAGACTTCTTAGACTTGAATTGAGGAAAAAGTATGAGTTACTAAATTAAATAACTTCATGTGTTGTGTGTAAATGGGAAGGTTGACGAATCTGGACAGTTTCGTCTCTTGAATTTCAGAGGGATTTCGGGTAGGAGAATGAAGGAATTAGGATCAGGTTCCTTCATAGAAATTGCAGTTTTGGATGTTGACTAACTAAGGAAATTAGTCTTGCTCAATTTGAAGTTATAGAACTCCAGCAATGGGTCACCAACCGAGACTGGGTCATGATGACAAACCCTGTAGGGTAGTAGGTCTGGTTCGTTGATGAGCAATTTTGACTGTCTTATAGGCAGAACTGGGTTCTCCTTCCTTCAGAGAACTTGTAGCCTCATGTCTTAACTTTCTAACAAGATCAATCTTGGTTGAAACAGAGTTATATAACTCTAGATATAGTTAACAATATGAGAAGAGTTCGGACAGTAACAGTTCAATGTCTAGACAGTAACGGTTGGACAGTAACGGTCCAAATGTTTGTTGATGAGCACTTTTGACTCTCTTAGAGGAAGAACTGGGTTCTCCTTCCTTCAGAGAACTTGTAGCCTCATGTCTTAGCTTTCTAACGAGACCAATCTCGCTTGAAACAGAGTTCTATAACTCTAGATATAGTTAAACATCTGAGGAGAGGTCAGAGAGCAACGGTTCAAACAAAGACAGTAACAGTCCAAATGTTTGTTGATGAGACATTTTAACTATCTCAAAGGCAGAATCTGGTTCTCCTTCCTTCAGAGAACTTGTAGCCTCATGTCTTTAGCTTTCCAACGAGACCAATCTTGCTTGAAACGGAGTTCTATAACTCTAGATATAGTTAAACATCTGAGAAGAGGTCAGACAGTAACGGTTCAAAAACAAGACAGTAACAGTTGGATAGTAACAGTCCAAATGTCTGTTGATGAGCAATTTTGACTGTCTTGGAGGCAGAACTGGGTTTTGCTTCCTTTAGAGAACTTGTAGCCTCATGTCTTAGCTTTCCAACGAGACCAATATCCCTTGAAATAGAGTTTTACAACTCTAGTTATAGTGAAGAATCTGAGGAGAGGTCGGATAGTAACAGTTCAATGTCTAGACAGTAAGAGTTCAGTATTTAAACAAAAACAGTTCAAATATAGAGAAAGGAATGATAACTATGGTTGGACAAAGAAAGACAATATTAATGGGTGAAATGAGAAAAACATAAAATATTAAGAAATGACTGAAAGAAAGACTTATTGGCTGTTGATATGGTTATTACAAAACATATCCTTGAGTGAGGAAAATTTATTAGATAAACCTGTGATTTGCAGGAGGGACCACAGGCGCGGTGCAGCAGCAGCAGCAGGGGAGCACGAGTAGAGCTTTTATTGCAGGTAGGTGAATCGCACCTACACTTTCTAGTTAAATTCCATGATTTAATATATTACCGATGTGAAATGTGAATTACTGAATGTATGTGTATGCAAGGTGAAAGGTTGTCGTGTGAATTGCCAAGTGATGAAATTATCGCTGACAAAGGAAATATGAGAAGTGTGATTTGAGGCTTGAACTAGCATACATTTAATGTATGTTAGGATCCCGGGTAAGGGGATCAAACATGTATTGGCTAGCATACATTTAGTGTATGTTAGGATCCCGGGTAAGGGGATCACTATGTATTGGCTAGCATGCATTTAGTGTATAGTAGGATCCCTGGTAAGGGGATTACCTTGCATCGACTCCTACGGGGTGATGATGATGATACCAGTGAAATTAGTATCGGTAATGTGTTAAGCAAAAATAATCATGTTTGATCTTATAAAGTCTGGAATTGAGGTTGATAGTGGAAGATGGAACGCTTATTAATAGTTGAACAAGGAAGAGATTTTAATGAAAACCAGAAGGGAGAAGTGAACAAAATATAAATGCATGTTACCCTTTTTAAATTGTTAGATATTCGTGTTGTTATATTTATTGTGATATTCATGTTTCAATAATATGTATTTTGTTTCAGGATCATCGCATACACGACAAGAGTAGATCCTAGCTTATGTTCCCTTCTTGTAATCTAGGTTCTAGGGAGTATACCCTTGTATTTTGTAAACATGGAAATGTTTGTATAACTTAATTTGTATAATTAATGTTTAGACTTGATTAATTGAACTTAACTCTGTAGTTCATATAACCATATTTCATGTCTGCGTATTTATATTTTTATCCATCCATAATGATATTTTGTTATATCATAAATATTGTGGTTGATAGGTGTGATAATATTTGTGGGATTGAAACCCAGGATGATTGGGTCGGGATTGAGTTAGGAGATGCGAGTTATTAGAAGTGTAAACAGGTTACATGTTGATAACTTTGGATCTTCCGGTATAGGGGGACTCCGTCGAAATTTCAGTAGTTTTTAATACGAAGACCATGATGAATATATATAGATAAAAAAATTTTAATTACTTTATTTTTAGTTGACTTGAGATTGTTGTTTTTATCCCGGAACGAGGGATGTTACAAACTAACCAGCACATTCACCATCGTGTTCTTTCCCATACCTCAATCGTAGTTGAATCTCTCGTCATAAGAATTCGTGAGGCGGCTATGAGGATGCCAATTGTCAAACCATTGAGAAGTTTCCCTTTCATCACCTATGGTGTACTTCATCTTTGGCCATGTTAAAGATCTGAGCTTAAGGATCTTTCCCCAAGCCGAAGAGCAATTCTTTGGTGCCTTGATTTTCCAGAAATTTCTACCTGGCAACAGATTGGATCTAATGCAAGTAGACCAGATTGAGCCATTTGAGTCATTGCACAGATTTCAAATGTGTTTCAACAAAGCATTCTTGTTTCATTCTGTTATCCTTTTGATTCCTAGGCCCCCCCACCCCCTCTTTTTTTGGAAGACACACCTGATCCCGAGTCACTTTAGCCCTAGTAGTTCTCATATTTGATCAATGAAAGGATCTCATAATTTGCTCAATATTTTTAATTATTTGCCTAGGTAAAAGGAAGAGAGATGCCCAATAGACTTGAATGGAAAATAAAACTTAGCTAATCAGTTGTACGAGAGTGTTCTACAAGTCTAATGCTGAACTTTAGAGGTGATTCGATCCACGAGGCCCTTACAATAAATAACCTTAAGCCTTGACAAGATAAATGGCACTCCCAAATACTTCATAGGAAGCTCCCCCTCTCTAAACCCAATAATAGGAATCTAATAGACCACTCAAGAAGATGTCACTTTTGTTTGGATTTGGATACGGATCTGACAGTTCTTGAAACTTCGTCAGTACATTTCTATCCTTATTGCATCTCCAGTGGAACTTGAAGTTTTGATTGTCACTCATCTTGCGGAACAGCCCCGAAAGGATTTCCATACATAGGATAAACACATATGGAGATAATGGATCACCTTGTCTCAACCCTCTCCCCCCTTGGAAGTAACCTACAAGCTCACCATTGATGTTAATAGAGAATTGGCATGATGTAACACAAACCATGATCCAATCAATGACTGTTTTAGGGAATCCTATTTTTGTTAAAGCACATCAACAAAATCCCATCGAACCGAGTCATAAGCCTTCATCAGATCTACTTTCGTAGCACAACAAGCAGTGATGAGGATACCAAGCGTAATCATCACAACGACACATTGGAGCTGCCAATTGGACCAAAAAAGCTTGAAGAAGCATTGAATGAGCATGAAGGACAACCTCTAATTCAGGTCCAAGAAGAGCCCAATTCATGTGGAATAAAGGGCTGATGGTCCGATGCCATAACAACCTTGTTAGGCTTGTTTTTTCTAATCCTAAATGGATAGAAAGTCAGCATTTTATTCTCCTAATTAAGTAAGGAAGTCGGCTAGCTCTTGTTCCTAAAGAGGGGACGATTATTTAGTGCTTTTCCTAAGAAGGAAAGTAATTAAATCAACAACAAAGGAGGAAATTTGCTTTGTTATTTGTCCAAGTTATACAAAGAAATCCAAGCTAATCAAGGAAAAGAAAGGGACGGCAGCAAGGAAACCAAATTAGATTAATTAGCTTTTATTTTTCTCAAGTTATATGCGGCAAAACAATACCAGACTTTATGTTATCTTTATTTCTTTATGTTTTGGGTTATATTTGGATTTAATTATAAATGGGCCTCATATAAGTCCATATAAGGGGTCCATTAGGGTTTATTTGAGTTTGGAGTCAGTATAAATAAGGGCATAACCAGAGATGTAAGGTTACGCAATTTTCAGATCAATAAACTTCTTTTGCCGCACTTGCTGTGTATTGGTGGGTAATCTCCCTTCCTTGATTCTCTAAAGAAACTGAAAAATGACTTACTGAAGAACAATTGACTTCGTGGGGTCATCCTTATACTTCTCATTTGCGAATCAATATTCGTTGGGTGAGGTTTTTCTATTTCCAATAGTGCTGGTGCTTAGGGATAAGTTATTTTTGTGTCACACTCCTATCAAACTTGATTTACTTAGCTTTCCTGGAATTGGTGTCTTTGCATGTCGGTTGCATGACCGCGTGATCACGAGGTTCACATCAGTTGGTATCAGAGCTTGGCTCCATTAATCAGGTTATATCCTTCTGAAATTTTCGTTTCTTGTTGTTTCCGCAAAAATTCTGTAGTGTCCAATTTCTTCTTGTCTTTGAATTTGCGCCATATAAAAAAATGTTATTTCATTTTGCTATTGTCCAAAATATATCAGTAGCATTAAAAAAACAAAAAAAACAGAGAAAAGGAAAAAAATAACAAATCAGATGTTTATTGGTTTTTGCCGCAGAAGACAAACAAGGGAAAATTGGATCTAATCAATTCGGAATTTGCTCAAATTTGATACTCTGATTACTAGGGTCACAATCGCAACATGCAGTCATATATACATATTGGGATTGCGCTGCTAAGTTGGTGTTGGTTTCAGTTCCGCAGGAACAGGAAGAAGGTGAGACGAGAGGTGTGAGCATGTGAGGATATTAAAAGTGTTTGGGCAAAACACTTATTCTACTAGCTACTGGATTTTACGGAGCCTGCTCATGCACGACATGATTGGGTTTGATCATAGAAAAGATTCTCTTCAAACAAACCGGCCTATCCTATGTATGCGGCTTACACAGTGGTTAGAACAAAGACACATTTGGTTGTAAATTCCAATGTGGCAGATTAAAGGCATATATCTGCACGGCCAAAACAATAGTCCAAGTCACACACTCCCATAATCCACACTTTTCTCTTAGGAGAATTCACTTCAACTATTCATGTCAAATAAATAATACAATTTTTTTTTAGTTGAAGGGATTTATCTAAATACATGTCTTATTCTTTAAGTGATGTGAGAAAGTTTTTTTTTTACTACTAACTAATTTTTGCAGGTACTATCATGTCAGATTAAAACTACTAACCCTATCATGTTAGATTAAAACAACACACCACCCCCTCCCGAGGGAGAACTTAAGTTCAAAAATGCAAGCCATGACATAGATGATGGAGAGGATGAATTTCGTGATGGGAAATGTGTGACAGACTTGATAGGGTGGAGAAACGTGGTAACGAGGCTTGTACACGCACCCAAGACGTGAGGAGAAGGTTGGGGCTGAACCGAAAGCAAACAGTGATAGTAGTGCCCAAAGGCCAAGGTGGGCTAATTATGAGGATTTTGAGGAGAACGATGATGATATTGGTGATGGTGGTTTTGAGGATGAGACCATAGGCCATCGGGAAGGTTTTTGGCAACCTAGAAACCGAAGGGATTTTGGGAATAAAAGTAGGGTCCAATTCAGCCAAAGGGGAAATTTCTGTAGTGTTGGGGGACATGATGATTTAGATGGTGATTTAGATGCTATCAAACTGAAAATACCTTCCTTTCAAGGTAAAAACGATCCGAGGCGTATTTGGAGTGGGAGAAAAAGGTGGATTGGATTTTTGATTGCCATAACTATTCAAAGGCGAAGAAAGCAAATTGATAGTCATCGAATTCACGGATTAGACACCGATTTGGTGGGATCAGAATGTGATTAGTAGAAAAAGGAGTGGAGAGAGGCCGCTAGCAAGGTTGTTAAAATCGAGAGTTAACTCGTAAAATCTTATGATTTTAAGAGTCAACATGTATCTAACATGCTAAATCGGACTAAAAACTCGAAACTAGTAAAATTGGACTTAACTCGTGCAAAATGGGTAAAATCGATCCGATTTTACAAGTTTACTAAATTTGTGATATCAACCAAGTCCGCTTCAAATTTGACCTTAAAATGTCTGCTAACTAGTTTTGCAAGATTGAACATATCTTTCAAACCGTATATTGGATAAAGCTGAAATTTTACAGGAAAATATTAGATACATGAAAATATATTGTGGTACATTTTCAGGTCAAATGGAGTTAGGAAACATAATATTTCAAATGGTCAAATTTAGTAAACTAATATTGTCAAATATGTCAAACAATACTTTCCTGTTTGAGACATATCTAGAGCTATTGGTGGAATTTTGTTTCGATTAAAGTTGGGATAGAAACTAGACATCTGAAACTCTCTAAATATATATCGTAGGCCCAATCATTCATCCAAATAAGAGAGAATGACATGTTTGAAATCAGGACTCAAATATGCCAAGAATTTACGAAAATTGGAGATTCAGGCTACATGGAGGAATTTTAACATGAAGACTTTTTTATTATTCTATTTTATTTATTTATTTATTTTTAAATAATTATTTTTAATTTGAATTTTTTATAGCGCATTGGATATTGTTTAGGAGTTTATTTCATTATTGTATTTATGTTAGTTAATTACTAATTTAAACTCATTAGCTTGCAACTCAAAAGGGGTCTATCAAGACTTATTGTGATGGGAACAACCAGGTTGTCACTAGGTTTATGTGTGCTTCCTACCTTTTAGTGATTCCCTTGTATTGAGAAATTTTATTCTGAGACTTTTTATTTCTCCATGTCATTAATTTATTAATTCATACTACTATCTCTTTCATTTTATTTAGATCACTCATTGATTATAATATTGTTGACTCATTTTATCAGATTTTAATGTAATTTAATTTCTTGACTACAATTATCAATATATAATTAGTTAAAAAAAATTACTTACGATTCGAGTTTTATTGTATTTTTCATGTCGTGTTAAAAAAACATTATTGACAACCTTGGTCGCTAGCATCGTGGGAGGAGATGAAAGTGTTAACGAGAAGGCGATTTGTGCCTAACCACTATTATAAAGATTTGTATCTGAAATTGCAGGGTTTGAATCAGGGTTCTAGGTCTGTGGATAAGTATATCAGAGAGATGGAGATCGCAATAATTTGAGCCAATGTAATTGAGGATAGGGAAGCTACCATGGCTAGATTGCTAAATGGGTTGAATAGGGACATTACAGATGTTGTAGAATTACAACATTGTGTGGAATTGGAGGAAATGATCCATATGGCAACCAAAGGTGGAGAGGCAAACAAAGAGAAGGGGCAATACACATTTTGAGACCAATTTGGCTTCATCTTCCTCAACATGGAGGCCAAATCTGAAGAGAGAGGGGGGTTGTTCACCAAAAGCCTTATGCAAAGGCTGAACCACCTAAGGCCAAAACGGAATCTCATATAGATGGGAAAGTGATGCGAACCTCGTGATCACATGGTCACGCAACGCACATGCAAAGACACTAATTCCCGGAAAGCCAAGTAAATCAGGTTTGATAGGAGTGTAACACAAAGATAACTTGTACCTAGGCACCAGCACTATTGGAAACGAAGACCCCCACCCAACGAATATTGATTCTCGAACAAGAAGTATAAGGATGACGCCACAAAGACAGATGTTCTTCGATAAGTCGTTTTTCAGTTCTTTAGAGAACCATGGAAGGGAGATTATCTCACCAACATACACACACACACAAAGTGCGGCAAACAAGAAGTTTTATTAATCTGAATTGTCTAACTTACATGTCTGGTTATGCCTTTATTTATACTCACTCTAGACTTAAAGAAACCCTAATAGACCCCCCTTAGGTGGACTTATATGAAGCCCACTTACAATTCATCCAAATAAGTAATAATAACCCAAAGACTAAGAAGAAAATAATAAAAATAATGCAAATCCGAAATATGAACGAAACTGAAGACTCAAATAAAAACATAAACAAAAAAATATGCAAAATCATGAAACAACACCCAAATATGTTGGATATGATGAAAATAAATTGCAGGAATCGAAAACAACAGAAAGAAACTGAGTTTTAAAAGTTGACGCATAACAGACTCGTTTACGACGAGTTAAGTCGGAATCTGGAACCTAAAGTAAATAATTTCCAATTGAGCTAAACTTTCAGATATAGTGCGATATCAACCCAAATAGCAGAATATAAAGTTTGAGCAATTTGGGATAAGGTTTGATATACTGACGTAAAAACATTATGAATCAGACCTGATTAGACCCGAAATTGAAAACCAAAGCAAACGATATCCAATTGACCCCAAAACTAATATGTAACGCACATAGGACTCCAGTGATATGAGTATCAAATTTGAGCTAATTCCGAGTTAATTTGGTCCAATCTTCCCTTGTTAACTTTTCTGCGGCAGAAACCAATAAACATCTTTTTGAACGATTTTTTTTTCTTTTTTTTTGCGACTGATATATTTTGGACTGTAACCAAACGAAATATCTAATTTTTTTATTTTTTTATATGCTGCAAAATCAAGGAGAAGAAGACAATTGGAAACTAAGAAATTTTTGCTGAAACAAGAAATGAAAATTTCAGAAGGATATAACCTGATTAATGGATTCAAGCTCTGATACCAAATGATATGGACCTCGTGATCACATGGTCACGCAACCCACACGCAAAGACACCAATTCCCGGAAAGCCAAGTAAATCAGGTTTGATAGGAGTGTGACACAAAGATAACTTGTACCTAGGCACCAGCACTATTGGAAACGGAGACCCCCACCCAACGAATATTGATTCGCGAACGAGAAGTATAAGGATGACACCACGAAGACAGTTGTTCTTCGATAAGTCGTTTTTCAGTTCTTTAGAGAACCATGTGATGTGGATCAGCCCAACACCAAGCGTAATCATGCCAACGACCCATTGGAGGTGCCAATTGGGCCAATCACAAGAGCTAGGTCAAAGAAGCTTAAAGAAGCATTGAATGGGCTTGTTCAGAACATATGGAGCAAAATGGACCTAGAGAGGCTTGGGACATTTAAGGAGCATGAAGGACAGCCTTTAATTCATCTAGTTCAGGTCCAAGAAGAGCCCAATTCGTGTGGAACAAGGGGTTGATGTGTCCAGCCCAATACCAGCCTTGTTAGGCTTGTTATTTTTCCATATCTTATTCCTAAAGAGGGGAGGACTATTTAATGCTTTTCCTAACTTAGGAAGGAAAGTAATTAAATCAGCAACAAAGGAGGAAATTTATTTTCTTATTTGTCCAAGTTAAACAAGGAAATCCAAGCTAATTATGGACATCAAGGGGGGCAGCAGCACAAATTTTCCAAATCAGATTTTTCCTAGTTTATTTAAGACTTCTTAAGGGTGACAAATCTGATTCTAGCATATTTAGCATGATAATTTTTAGATTTTTATTATTTTTATTATTTTCTTCTTAGTTTTTGGGTTATTATTACTTATTTGGGTCAATTGTAAGTGGGCTTCATATAAATCCACCTAAGGGGGGTCCATTAGGGTTTCTTTAAGTCTAGAGTCAGTATAAATAACGGCATAACCAAACATGTAAGGTTATGCAATTTTCAGATCAATAAACTTCTTTGCTACACTTATTGTGTGTTGGTGGGATAATCTCCCTTCCTTGGTTCTCTAAAGAACTGAAAACGACTTATCGAAGAACAACTGTCATCGTGGCGTCATACTTATACTTCTCGTTCGCGAATCAATATTCGTTGAGTGGGGGTCTCTGTTTCCAATAGTGCTGGTGCCTAGGTACAAGTTATCTTTGTGTCACACTCCTATCAAACCTAATTTACTTGGCTTTCCGGGAATTGGTGTCTTTGCGTGTGGGTTGCGTGACCACCTGATCACGAGGTTCGCATCATTTGGTATCAGAGCTTGGCTCCATTAATCAAGTTATATCCTTCTGAAATTTTCGTTTCTTATTGATTCCGCAAAAATTCCTGATACCATGGACTTACTAGTTTTTATAGAAGGTTTGTGAAGGATTTTAGTACTATTGCTGCACCTTTAACTGAAATTGTGAAAAAGTCTGTATGAAATGATGAACAGGATGAGGCTTTTAATTTGTTTAAAGATAAACTTTATTCGGCGCCTGTTTTAGCTTTGCCAAACTTTACGAGAGCTTTTGAAGTTGAATGTGATGCGTCAGGTATTGGTATAGGAGCTGTGTTAATGCAGGATAGGAGGCCCATTGCGTATTTCAGCGAAAAACTTAATGGGGCAGCCTTGAATTACCCTACATATGACAAGGAGATCTATGCCTTGGTAAGAACTCTAGAGACGTAGCAACATTACCTGTGGCCCAAGGAGTTTGTGATACATTCTGATCATGAATCATTGAAGCACATGAAAGGGCAAGGTAAGTTGAGTAGGAGACATGCCAAATGGGTTGAATTTATTGAAACCTTTCCGTATGTGATCAAGTATAAGCAAGGGAAAGAAAACATTGTGGCTGATGCACTTTCGCGCAGGTATGTTCTTTTATCTACTTTGGATGCTAGATTTTAAGGATTTGAACACATAAAAGAATTGTACAAGGATGATAGTGATTTTGCTAATGTTTACAATGGTTGCGAAACTTCGGCTTTTGGAAAGTTTGATAGACTTGATGGATATTTGTTTAAAGAGAGTTGTTTGTGTGTTCCATTAAGTTCTATGTATGAATTGCTTGTACATGAAGCACATGGAGGCGGGCTGATGGGGCATTTTGGTGTTGTTAAGACTTTGGATGTGCTGCATGAGCATTTTTATTGGCCTAAAATAAAAAAGATGTGCAATGCATATGTGATAAATGCATAACTTGTAGGAAAGCAAAGTTTAGGACTCAACCACATGGCTTGTATACCCCTTTGCCTGTACCGAAAGAACCATGGGTAGACATTTCAATGGACTTCGTCTTAGGTTTACGTAGGTCAAAACGAGGTAGGGATTCCATCTTTGTAGTTGTTGATAGGTTTTCAAAGATGGCACACTTCATTCCATGTCATAAAACACTTCATGAGAGTGTGCGGCAATATATTGAAAAGAGGAATCGTGTGTATGCGACCAAAGCCAATAAGGGGCGCAAACATGTTATCTTTCAGCTCGGCGATTGGGTTTGGGTGCATATGCGCAAGGAGAGATTTCCGGCCCATAGGAAATCAAAGCTACAACCACAAGGAGATGGGCCATTTCAGATCCTTGAGAGGATCAATGACAATGCTTATAAAGTTGATTTGCTAGGTGAGTATGGTGTTAGTGCTACCTTTAATGTTTCTGATGTTACCCGGTTTGATGTAGGTGATGATTCGAGGTCGAATCCTTTTGAAGAGAGAAGGGATGATGCGGATCAGCCCAACCCCAAGCGTAATTATGCCAACGACCCATTGGAGGTGCCAATTGGGCCAATCACAAGAGCTAGGGCAAAGAAGCTTAAAGAAGCATTGAATGGGCTTGTTCAGAACATATGGAGCAAAATGGACCGAGAGAGGCTGGGGACATTTAAGGAGCATGAAGGACAACCTTTAATTCATCTATTTCAGGTCCAAGAAGAGCCCAATTCATGTCTTGGGGTTGATGTGTCCGGCCCAATACCAGCCTTGTTAGGCTTGTTATTTTTCCTAATGCTACAAGGATAAAAAGTCAGCAATTTATTCTCCTAATTAAGTAAGGAAGTTGGCCATAACTTATTCCTAAAGAGGGGAGGACTATTTAATGCTTTTCCTAACTTAGGAAGGAAAGTCATTAAATCAGCAACAAAAGAGGAAATTTATTTTCTTATTTGTCCAAGTTAAACAAGAAAATCCAAGCTAATCAAGGACATCAAGGGGGGCAGCAGCACAAATTTTCCAAATCAGATTTTTCCTAGTTTATTTAAGACTTCTTAAGGGTGACAAATCTGATTCTAGCATATTTAGCATGATAATTTTTAGATTTTTATTATTTTTATTATTTTCTTCTTAGTTTTTGGGTTATTATTACTTATTTGGGTCAATTGTAAGTGGGCTTCATATAAATCCACCTAAGGGGGGTCCATTAGGGTTTCTTTAAGTCTAGAGTCAGTATAAATAACGGCATAACCAAACATGTAAGGTTATGCAATTTTCAGATCAATAAACTTCTTTGCTACACTTATTGTGTGTTGGTGGGATAATCTCCCTTCCTTGGTTCTCTAAAGAGCTGAAAACGACTTATCGAAAAACAACTGTTATCGTGGCGTCATACTTATACTTCTCGTTCACGAATCAATATTCGTTGAGTGGGGGTCACACCATTTCCAATAGTGATGGTGCCTAGGTACATCTTTGTGTCTCACTCCTATCAAACCTGATTTACTTGGCTTTCCGGGAATTGGTGTCTTTGCGTGTGGGTTGCGTGACCACGTGATCACGAGGTTCGCATCACCATGGAAGGGAGATTATCTCACCAACACACACACAAAGTGCAGCAAACAAGAAGTTTTATTAATCTGAATTGTCTAACTTACATGTCTGGTTATGCCTTTATTTATACTCACTCTAGACTTAAATAAACCCTAATAGACCCCGCTTAGGTGGACTTATATGAAGCCCACTTACAATTGATCCAAATAAGTAATAATAACCCAAAGACTAAGAAGAAAATAATACAAATAATGCAAATCCAAAATATGAACGAAATTGAAGACTCGAATAAAAACAGAAACAAAAAAATATGCAAAATCATGAAACAACACCCAAATATGTTGGATAAGATGAAAATAAACTGCAGTAATCCAATGATATGGGTATCAAATTTGAGCAAATTCTGAGTTGATTTGGTGAGTTCGGGAAGGCATCGAAATACAGGTCAACACAGGCTGTACGAATTTTGTTATTTACTTGCTTTTGACTTGTGGACTTCCTATTTGGCTAGGATTCTTTTCCTAAAAGGATTTTGGCAGCTTATTTTGGGAATCTCCTAATTCTCCAAAGATCTTTAATGGGCTTCAACATAGTTTCCAAGTGTGGCAAGGATTCATAAATGTTCAGAATCTTTTTCTTACAAGGATTCCTTATTCATCCTAGCTACAAAAAGGAAAGAAGACTTCAGAATAAATTCTACCTTCAGATCAGATTTCCTAGTCTATTTGGGACTTCTTAATGGTGACAAATCTGATTCTAGCATATTTAGGATGGTAATTTTTGGATTTTTATTATTTTCTTATTATTTTTTGGGTTATTATTACTTATTTGGGTCAATTGTAAGTGGGGTTAACCAGACATGTAAGTTAGACAATTCAGATTAATAAAACTTATTGTTTGCTGCACTTTGTGTGTGTGTGTTGGTGAGATAATCTCCCTTCCATGGTTCTCTAAAGAACTGAAAAACGACTTATCAAAGAACAACTGTCTTCGTGGCGTCATCCTTATACTTCTCGTTCGCGAATCAATATTCGTTGGGTGGGGGTCTCCGTTTTCAATAGTGCTGGTGCCTAGGTACAAGTTATCTTTGTGTCACACTCCTATCAAACCTGATTTACTTGGCTTTTCTGAAAATTGGTGTCTTTGCGTGTGGGTTGCGTGAGCATGTGATCACGAGGTTTGCATCAGAAAGGTAAATCTGAACTCCGATTGACCTGAAATATTAACCCAAGGTAGGACAACATGTCAGGATACTTCATGTAAAATTTCATCAAGATCTATCGGTCGAATTGAGAATTATGACTGTTGCCGTAAAACTGGATAGTTGCACATTTTACGTCAAAATCCGAATTTGACCTTTCCTGGATCGTATCATTCCCTCTCTCTTGAAGATGATTCGTCCTTGAATCATAAACAAGTTGGATGGACAATTCCTCAGCCTTTTTTTTAAGCCTTTGGAGTTCTTTTCTTGCCAACAATCGTCGCCAACAACTTTGGATGAAAGTAGCAGCCGTTCTATTTCGTATATCATCATTGCAGTGTATTTTCTCCTCTTTTTCTGAATCTTGCTGGGCATTGACTGGTGTCGTTAACACATCAAGTTCTTGCTTCATCTCCCCTAGAATATGGGATAGACTCTTGGATTCATTTTTTAGAACACTAATCTCTTTGAGTATGTCGTAGCTTGAGTATGTTGTAGCTTGATCTCCTTTGTTCACCGTTGGATCGTTACCATTTTTGAGTATGTTGTTCTTCGGAACCTACTCTACATCTTGACCGAACGGATCATTGTTATAATCAGTGTGCTGGGAGATATTGGCCTCGTAATTCTGTAATTCTCTCCTTCCTTCATGAACTATTCTGCATCTTGTTGTTTATGAGTTAGGTTGCTGTTATTTATGAGTTTAGGTTGCTTCTTGGACTCAGTTTATCTTCTTAGAATTTTGTTCTCTCTAGTATTTGTATGCTACCATAATGTCTCTATGTTCTTCTGTGGAAAATGTTCCAATGGTTAGCTCTAACATTGAACAACACAATCAAGTTAAGTCTGGACATACATTAAGATTAGAATTGCAAGATATGTTGAATAGCCATGGGATGAGGATTTCTCAATTTCAAGCTGATTCTGATGTTAGTATAGAGAACCACTCTACTGTCCAAGCTTCTAATGTTGTTCCAGAAATGAACCATGTGTTGGGTTCTAAAGTTGATGAGGTGAAGGTAGGGTCTCATCAACAAGAACAACTAAAACCTAGACCCAAATTGAATTTTTTAACTGCTTTGAAGGGTTCTGATGTTGATGACAATGAGGGTAGCAAGACCCTTGGCATTAGTTCAGTCCGTAATCTGCACTTTGCTCCCCCTACTACGACGGATGGTCGTGTGACAGTAGCTCCTCCACTTGATGTGTTTGAAGATGGCTGCGAATTTTGGAAATCCACCCTAGTTGGTCATTTTGTGGGGCAGAAATTACCGTATCCCGTGGTTAATTCTATTGCCAAAAGAATATGGAGCTCCTACGGTCTATCAGAAGTTTTGTCTTCGGATAACGGTTTCTTCATCTTCAATTTTGATTCTGTTGATCATGCCACTAATGTGCTGGAAAGAGCCCCATGGCACATGGCCAACAGGCCTTTGGTGCTTAAACGTTGGCAGCCGAACATGCAATTTTTGAAAGATGATTTGGCCAGAGTTCCGGTATGGGTTCGGCTGTATAATGTCCCTCTCGAGTATTGGACTATTAAGGGGTTGAGCTGTGTAGCGAGTGCTGTTGGAGTCCCCCTTCATGCGGATCATACGACATTGTTGCGTAAAAGGCTTAGTTACGCAAGAGTTTGCGTTGAGATAGATGCTTCGAAGACGTTGGTTAAGGAATATGATCTTCGCTGTCCAAATGGGTTATTCATAACAATTTCAGCTGAGTACGAATGGATACCGTCGAAGTGCAGTAATTGCAATGTCTTTGGACACACCACAGCGCTTTGTGCTACTAATAACATTGATAATCTTAAAGTGGTGGCAGAGGGTAAGAGGAATCTAGGAGCTATGAACTCTAAATCTGCGGTTAACAAGCAGAATCAGTTTCAGTGGCAGGTAGTTGGTAAACGAAACAAGGGTTCTGTGAGTGGGGAGAATGCCCCCTTGGCATCTAAAGTGGGTAATTGTAATGAGAATGGTTGTTCAACATCTGGTATAAATATGTCTGATTGTAAGATGATTGATCATGCGGCATCAGATGTGCACAATGCTGCTTGTCATGAAGATGAAAATCCTTCCTCTCCTCTTGCCTTGAAGAGTTTACGAGAAGACATGAATCAGGAGCAAGGGGCTGCAAGTACTGCTTTAGATCAAGATATGGACGCAATGGGAGGTGATACAGATGGGGAACAAACCGATAAGGAGTCAACATCAACGATCCTGACAACCCCTCAAACCCTGAATTCCACCGAAAGGGAAACTGTTAATCAGTTAGCTATTAAGGATAGAGACTCTCTAGAGAAAAAGAAAAAGGGTTCAAAAGCCTCTTCAAAGAAGCATAAGAAATCTGGCTCCTCTCCAGGAGGCACGTCAAGGTAATCTTTGTGTTGCTGTTTGTACTCCTCTCTATTTTCCTATGATTATTGGATGTTGGAATATTAGAGGTTTGAATGATCCTATAAAGCATTCAGAATTGCGTCGGCTCATCCATCAAGAGAGGATAGCTCTTTTTGGTCTGGTTGAAACTCGAGTTAAAGACAAGAATAAAGATAATGTTACTCAACTTCTTCTGCGTTCTTGGTCCTTCTTGTATAATTATGATTTCTCTTGTCGTGGGCGTATTTGGGTTTGTTGGAATGCTGATACGGTGAAGGTGGATGTTTTTGGAATGTCAGACCAGGCTATTCATGTTTCTGTCACTATATTAGCTACCAATATCAGTTTCAATACTTCAATTATTTATGGAGACAATAATGCTTCCTTACGTGAGGCATTATGGTCTGATATTGTGAGTCGTAGTGATGGATGGGAGTCAACCCCGTGGATTCTTATGGGTGATTTTAATGCTATCCGCAACCAGTCGGACAGGTTAGGAGGGTCTACTACGTGGGCTGGTACTATGGACAGATTGGATACATGTATTCGAGAAGCGAAAGTAGATGATCTTCGGTATTCAGGTATGCATTATACTTGGTCCAACCAATGTCCTGAGAATCTGATTATGCGGAAACTAGATAGAGTGCTTGTCAATGAGAAGTGGAATCTGAACTTCCCATTATCGGAAGCGAGATTTTTGCCTTCGGGTATGTCAGACCATTCTCCTATGGTGGTAAAGGTTATTGGCAATGATCAGAACATAAAGAAACCATTCAGATTTTTCGATATGTGGATGGATCATGACGAGTTCATGCCCTTGGTGAAGAAGGTATGGGATCAGAATTCCGGGGGTTGTCCAATGTATCAGCTGTGTTGCAAACTAAGAAAGCTAAAGCAGGAATTGAAACTTTTCAATATGGCTCACTTCTCCAACATTTCAGATAGAGTGAAAGATGCAAAAAACGAAATGGATAAGGCTCAACAGGCTCTGCATACAGCGCATGCGAATCCAATTTTGTGCATGCGAGAAAGGGATGCTGTTCATAAATACGCTTCTACCGTCAGGGCTGAAGAGAGTTTTTTCAAACAGAAGGCAAGGATACAATGGCTTAGCTTGGAGGATCAGAATACTAGCTACTTTCACAAATCAGTAAATGGAAGACAGAATAGAAATAAGCTTCTATCACTAACAAGGGAGGATGGAGAGGTTGTCGAAGGACATGAGGCAGTCAAATCAGAAGTAATTGCATACTTCCATCGTGTGTTAGGAGTTGATCAGATGCCTAGGGTTCTGAACGAGGAAGTGATGGAATCGGCAATTAACTTGAAACTGTCTTCAACGCAACAGCATGTACTCGCACAAGATGTAACAAGGGAGGAGATTAAGCATGCTATGTTTAGTTTGAAGAACAACAAAGCCCCTGGTCCGGATGGCTTTAACGCAGGTTTCTTCAAAAGAATGTGGCACATAGTTGGGGAAGATGTAATCAACGCTGTTAGATCCTTCTTTCAGACTCGTAGAATGCTTAAAGAAATGAATGCTACATCCATTTCCCTTATTCCTAAAGTTGCTAATCCTACAAGGTTGACATATTTTCGTCCTATATCTTGCTGCAATACAGTGTACAAATGCATCGCTAAGATTCTAGCTGGGAGAATCAAAGTTGTTTTGCCATCCTTAGTTGGTCCATATCAGACTGCTTTTATCTCAGGACGGAGAATCAGTGATAACATTCTTTTGTCTCAGGAACTAATGAAAGGCTATCATAAATCTACGGGATCTGCTCGTTGTGCTATGAAAGTTGATCTGATGAAGGCTTATGACTCGGTGCGGTGGGATTTCGTTGACGCTATGTTAATAAAAATGGGATTCCCTAGAACAGTCATTGATTGGATCATGGTTTGTGTTACATCATGTCAATTCTCTATCAACGTCAATGGTGAGCTTGCAGGTTACTTTCAAGGGGGAAGAGGGCTGAGACAAGGGGATCCATTGTCCCTATATTTGTTTGTCCTATGTATGGAAATCCTGTCGGGGCTATTCTGCAAGATGAGTGCCACCCAAGAATTCAAGTTCCACTGGAGATGCAAGAAGGATAAAATTTCTCATCTTTGTTTTGCTGATGACTTGATGATTTTTAGCAACGGGGATGTAAACTCAATTCGTATGATCAGAACTGTGCTCACAAAGTTTCAAGATCTATCAGGTCTGTATCCAAATCCAAACAAAAGTGACATCTTCTTGAGCGGTGTGTTAAATGCTGAGAGGGAACAAATTATTCATATTCTTGGGTTTAGAGAGGGGGAGCTCCCTATGAAATATTTGGGAGTACCTCTTCTCTCGTCCAGACTAAAGGCTATTTATTGTAAGGAACTCGTGGATCGAATCACCTCTAAAGTTCGACATTGGACTTGTAGAGCACTCTCGTATGCAGGACGGGTACAACTGATTAATTCAGTCTTATTTTCCATACAGGTCTATTGGGCATCTCTCTTTCTCTTACCTGGGCAAGTAATTAAAAATGTGGAGCAAATTATGAAATCCTTTCTTTGGTCAGGTTCAGATATGAGAACTACTGGGGCTAAAGTGGCTTGGGATCAGGTATGTCTTCCAAAAAAGGAGGGGGGGCTAGGAATAAAAAGGATAACAGAATGGAACAAGATTGCTTTGTTGAAACACATTTGGAACCTGTGCAATGACTCAGATGGCTCAATATGGTCTACTTGGATCAGATCCAATCTGTTGCGAGGTAGGAATTTCTGGACAATCAAGACGCCACAAAATTGCTCTTGGGCTTGGGGAAAGATTCTAAAGCTCAGATCCTTAGCATGGCCGAAGATGAAGTACATCATAGGAGATGGAATGACAACCTCTCTATGGTTTGATAATTGGCATCCTCACAGCCCACTCGCGGATTCTTACGGGGAAAGATTCATCTATGATTCAGGTATGGCCAAGAACGCGAAGGTGAATGTGCTAATTCAGAACTCAGAATGGAAAACGCCTACCACCCAAGCTATTGGCTGGCACCCCATTATAGAAGCTATTCCTTCCAATTCTAATCCTAAGATGGGGCAAAAGGATGAGATAGTTTGGTTGGACTCGCCAAATCACAGATTCTCGGTCAAAGTAGCTTGGGAACATCTAAGACGTCATCGTCAGATGGTTGAATGGCATGACATTGTGTGGTTCAAGAATGCTGTTCCAAGACATTCATTTCTTCTATGGATGGCCGTCCAACAGAAACTCACAACTCAAGATAAACTTCATCGGTTTGGTATACATGGTCCAAATAGATGCTCACTCTGTCTCCGCAACAATGAGGATCACAACCACTTGTTCTTTGAATGCTCCTATACTAAAGCGATCTGGTGGGATGTTTGTGACAGATGCGACGTTCCAAGAATGACAAAAGGCTGGGATGAATGGATTCGATGGGCCACTGTCTCTTGGCATGGCAAGAGTTTCGTCAATTTTTCTCGTAAACTGAGTTTTGCAGCTACAGTGTATCATGTATGGCAAGAACGGAATGCAAGGATCTTTGCTGGAATGTCTAGAACTCCGAATTTGGTCCTTAATCAAATCGAATGTATCATTCGTGATAAGCTTGATTTGATGAGGAATGTCGTACCAACAAATGAAAACACAAGGATCCAACGAGCTTGGAGGGTGAATACCATAGATTCTTAATCTGTTAGTTAGCTGGTTGTATTGGTTTCCCTAACGAATCTAGTGAGGTTTCAGTTTTATGGTCGGTGGCTAGCCTGTAGCCATCTGTTGTTTTATGTTTCTGTTATCATTGTAAATCTGGGGTATGCCCCTTATAATGTTTGTATCTTCTTCTTTTAATACATTCGTCAACTTACCAAAAAAAAAAACTGACGATGCAGTACATGTGCTGATTTGTTCTTTCAAGAGATTATTCATTTGCATGGAGTTCCTAAAAGCATGATCGTGATATAAAGTTCTTAAGCCACTTTTGGAAGACTCTTTGGAGGAAGCTTGGAACGAAGTTACTTTTCAGTACGGCATGTCACCCACAAACTGAGGTAGTAAACCGAACTTTATCTTCTTTGTTACGAGCTGTTATACGTAAGAATTTGAAGAGTTGGGATACTTGTTTGCCTATTGTGGAGTTTGCATATAATCGTAGTGTGCATGGGGCTACAAAATTTTCACCATTTGAGGTTGTGTATGGCTTTAATCCTTATGTTCCTATTGATCTTGTTCATATTCCAATTGATGAGAGGACATCTATGGATGGAATTAGAAAGGCAGAATTGATGAAGAAACTACATAAGCAGGTTCGATTACACATTGAAGAGAAAACGACAAAGTATGTCAAACAAGCTAACAAGGGGCGGAAAATGGTTAGGTTTGAACTTGAAGATCTTGTTTGGATTCATATTAGCAAGGGCAGATTTCCAAGCAAACGTAAGTCCAAGTTGATGCCAAGAGCTGATGGTCCATTTCGGATTATAGAGAAGGTGAATGACAATGCGTATAAGGTAGATCTTCCTGTTGTTTACAACGTATCAGCTACTTTTAATGTGAAAGACTCAAGTCTTGGATGATGATGACAATTCTGATTTAAGGACAAATCATTTTCAACCCGAGGCTGATGATGTGCATCATGGGAATTATAATCCATCTCGTAAAGCTAAATCTAATATGCAAGAGGATTCAGATTGTCCAATGACAAGAGCGAGAGCGAAACAACTACAAAGGGCCTTGACGAGTCAAATTGGAATGATTGAAGCTACGTCGGAGTTAAAAATTAACAATCAGTTTGAAATCGGTTCAAGGGAGCATATTTGCCTACAATTAGAACTTGGAGATGGGAAAAGGCCTTAATGATTCTTTTGATGTTGGGCTACTTGAGTTTGGATTGATAATGCAAACAAGTGAAGAAATTTATGCTGTTTATGGTCAGAATAGTAGATGAATTTGAACCTGAATTTGAAGTCATCGATTGCATGTGAAAACAAGACTTATCTAGGTGGATTTCAAGTTTAGAACGTGTTCTTTCTAGATTGTCCAACCATGATTGTATTAGACTTTTGTGCAAGAAGTTATAGCCGTTTTAACTTTGATCTGTTTATGTTTCAATTAAGGTCAGAAAATATGTGCTAGTTAAATTTGTCTAGTCACTTTGTCGAAGTCAAATTTTTAGACTTGACTTCTGTCATGTTGAATTTTCCTAACTATGGAGGGATGTTCCAGTTATAAAGATGGTACCAAAATATGTAATAAACACTTTTGGCCAAGTTTTAAACTTAATTCAAAGAATTAAGAATTGTTCTTCCAAATTAATTTGTGAAGAACCCTACCTGACTTATCACTCTTCAATCACAAAGAGTGTGGTGTCGAAATCCTAGATTGATCTTTGTGGCGTCCAGATCGACTTATCAAAGTATCATTCTAGTCTCTCGTCCATCTTATTTACCTTAAAATCACTATAATCCAGCCTAAACACCAAAAGAAAGACAACACAACCAGACCCATCCTTCATCCATTTTCGTTAGATTCATTGTTGCTGATTTTTGAATCATTCATGGCAAATCACCATGGCTCCTTAGGTACTGGCAAAGGGGTATACAAGCCATGTGGTTGAGTTCTAGACTTTGTGATGTGAACCTCATGATCACGCAATTAAGATTGAGATTTGATCCCAAAAAGCCGAAATAAGTCAGATAGTAGTGTGACACAATGAAACCTGACTCAAGGCACCAAACTATTTGATGCAAACCTCGTGATCACGCAACCCACACATAAAGACATCAATTCCTGGAAAGCCAAGTGAATCAGGTTTGATAGGAGTGTAACATAAAGATAACTTATACCTAGGCATCAACACTATTGGAAACGGAAAACCCCCACCCAACGAATATTGATTCGCGAACGAGAAGTATAAGGATGACGCCATGAAGCCATTTTTTCTTCGATAAGTCATTTTGAGCTCTTTAGAGAAGTAAGAAAGGAAGATTATCCCACCAGCACAAACACAAAGTGCAGCAAACAAGAAGTTTTGTTAATTTGAATTGCGTAACCTTACATGTTTGGTTATGCCTTTATTTATATTGACTATAGACTTAAAGAAACCCTAATGGAACCTCCTTAGGTGGACTTATATGAAGCTCACTTACAATTGACCCAAATAAGTAATAATAACCCAAAGACCTTAAGAAAATAATAAAAATCCAAAAATTATCATCCTAATATGCTAGAATCAGATTTGTCACTCTTAAGAAGTCCCAAATAAACTAGGAGAAATATGATTTAGAAGCTTTATGGTGCTGCCCCCTTTGATGTCCTTGATTAGCTGAGATTTCCTTGTTTCACTTGGGCAAATAAGAAAACAAATTTCCTCCTTTGTTGTTAATTTAATTACTTTCCTTCCTAGGTTAGAAAAAGTATTATATAATCCTCCCCTCTTGAGGAACAAGATCTGGCCAACTTCCTTACTTAATTAGGAGAATAAATTGCTGACTTTCCATCCTTGTAGTATTAGGAAAAAAACAAGCCTAACAAGGCTGGTATGGGGCCGGACACATCAGCCCCTTCTTCCACACGAATTGGGCACTTCTTAGACCTATAGGCTGTCCAAAGCCCCTCTAGGTCCATCTCGCCCCATATGTTCTGAACAAGCCCATTCAATACTTCTTTAAGCTTCTTTGCCCTAGATCTTGTAATTGGCCCAATTGGTAGCTCCAGTGGGTTGTTGGCATGATTACGCTTGGTGTGGACTGATCCTCATCATCCCGTCTCTCTTCAAAAGGATTCAACCTCGAATCATCACCTACATCAAACAAAATAAGATCAGAAACATTAAAGGTAGCACTAACACCATACTCACCTTGCAAATCAACTTTATAAGCATTGTCATTGATCCTCTCAAGGATCTGAAATGGCTTATCTCCTCGTGGTTGGAGCTTTGATTTCCTATGGGCCGGAAATCTCTCCTTGAACATATGCACCCAAACCCAATCGTCGGGCTGAAAGACAACATGTTTGCGCCCCTTATTGGCTTTGGTCACATACACACGATTCCTCTTTCAATCTGCTGTCGCACACTCTCATGGAGTGTCTTCACCACCTGTGCGTTACGGTTACCATCCAAACTAACCCTTTCATCAATAGGCAAAGGAATCAAATCTATGGGAGTTAAAGGGTTAAATCCATACACAATTTCAAATGGTGAAAATTCTTTTTTTTTGGTAAGTTGACGTATGTATTAAAAGAAGAAGAAAAATGGTGAAAATGCACACTACGATTTACTTACCAAAAAAAAAGAATGCACACTACGATTTACTTACCAAAAAAAAAGAATGCACACTACGATTAAATGCAAACTCTATAAATGGCAAACAATCTTCCCAATTCTTTAAATTCTTTAAATTCTCGGTCAAAGTAGCTTGGGAACATCTAAGACGTCATCGTCAGATGGTTGAATGGCATGACATTGTGTGGTTCAAGAATGCTGTTCCAAGACATTCATTTCTTCTATGGATGGCCGTCCAACAGAAACTCACAACTCAAGATAAACTTCATCGGTTTGGTATACATGGTCCCAATAGATGCTCACTCTGTCTCCGCAACAATGAGGATCACAACCACTTGTTCTTTGAATGCTCCTATACTAAAGCGATCTGGTGGGATGTTTGTGACAGATGCGACATTCCAAGAATGACAAAAGGCTGGGATGAATGGATTCGATGGGCCACTGTCTCTTGGCATGGCAAGAGTTTCGTCAATTTTTCTCGTAAACTGAGTTTTGCAGCTACAGTGTATCATGTATGGCAAGAACGGAATGCAAGGATCTTTGCTGGAATGTCTAGAACTCCGAATTTGGTCCTTAATCAAATCGAATGTATCATTCGTGATAAGCTTGATTTGATGAGGAATGTCGTACCAACAAATGAAAACACAAGGATCCAACGAGCTTGGAGGGTGAATACCATAGATTCTTAATCTGTTAGTTAGCTGGTTGTATTGGTTTCCCTAACGAATCTAGTGAGGTTTCAGTTTTACGGTCGGTGGCTAGCCTGTAGCCATCTGTTGTTTTATGTTTCTGTTATCATTGTAAATCTGGGGTATGCCCCTTATAATGTTTGTATCTTCTTCTTTTAATACATACGTCAACTTACCAAAAAAAAAAAGACAACACGCAGCAGTTGTGTTAAGGTCCTATTAACAACTTGGGTTTGTCCATCTGTTTGGAGGTGACAAGTAGTTAAAAACAACAGTTTAGTACTCAATTTGCCCCATAACAGCTTCCAAAAATAGCTAAGGAACTTAACATCTCTATCAGACACAATGCTCCTAGGGACCCCGTGAAGCTGTACTATCTCCCTAAAGAACAAATCGCAATGTTAGTTGCATCATCAGTTTTATGATATAGAATAAAGTGTGTCTACCCATGGTTCCTTAGGTACAGGTAAAGGGATATACAAGCCATGTGGTTGAGTCCTAGACTTTGCTTTCCTACAAGTTATGCATTTATCACATATGCGTTGCACATCTTTTTTCATTTTAGGCCAATAAAAATGCTCATGCACCACATCCAAAGTCTTAACAACACCAAAATGTCACATCAACCCGCCCCCATGTGCTTCACGTACAAGCAATTCACGCATAGAACTGAATGGAACACACAAACGACTCTCTTTAAACAAATATCCATCAAGTCAATTGAAGTTCCCAAAAGTCGAAGTTTCGCAAGCATTGTAAACATTAGCAAAATCACTATCATCATTGTAGAATTATTTTATGTGTTCAAATCCTAGAAATCAAGCATCCAAAGTAGATAAAAGAACATACTTACACGAAAGTGCATCAGCCACAATGTTTTCTTTTCCTTGCTTATACTTGATCATATATGGAAAGGTTTCAATAAATTCAACCCATTTAGCATGTCTCCTACTCAACTTACCTTGTCGTTTCAACTGCTTCAATGATTCTTGATCAGAATGTATCACAAACTCTTTGGGCCACAGGTAATGCTGCCATGTCTCTAATGTCCTTACCAAGTCTTGGCATAGAGCTCCTTCTCATATGTAATCAAGGCTGCCCAATTAAATTTTTCACTGAAATATGCAATGGGCCTCCTATCCTTCATTAACACAGCTCCTATACCAATACCTGACGCGTCACATTCAACTTCAAAAGCTCTCGTAAAGTCTGGCAAAGCTAAAACAGGCACTGAAAAAAGTTTATCTTTCAACAAATTAAAAGCCTTATCATGTTCACCATTCCATTAGACTTTTTCACAATTTCAGTACTAAAATCCTTCACAAACCTTCTATAAAAACTAGCAAGTCCATGAAAACTCCTTACCTCACGTACCACTTTTGGTGTAGGCCAATCCCGGATGACCTTAACTTTCTCCTCGTCCATCTCGATACCCTGCGTAGTTACGACGTAGCCAAGAAACACAATTTTCTCCATGCAAAATGTACACTTCTTAAAATTAGCATACAATTGCTCACTACGCAATACACTACGTACATTACATAAATGATCAAGATGCTTATTTAAGTTCTTGCTATAGATCAAAATGTCATCAAAACACACAACAACAAACTTACCTATAAACGCACCCAATACATGATTCATTAAACGTGCTAAGCGCATTTATAAGTCCAAACAGCTACAAACCATACTTAGTCTTAAATACAGTTTTCCACTCATCACCCTCTTTCATCCTAATCTGATGAGACCCACTTTTTAAGTCCATTTTAGAGAAAATACAGGATCCATGTAACTCATCTAGCATTCATGCCTAGGAATAGGATGTCGATACTTTACCGTTATGTTGTTGACAGCACGACAGTGGACACACATCCTCCATGTTCTTTTTAGGCATAAGTACCACTGGCACAACACAAGAGCTCATACTCTCACGAATGTACCCCTTCATCATCAACTCATCTACTTGCCTTTGAAGCTCTTTCATCTCCTCAGGGTTGCTTCTATAGGCTGGGCGGTTAAGAATCGAAGCTTCGGGTACAAGGTCAACGTGATGTTCAATTCCCCTTAATGGTGGTAATCCACTAGGGATGTCATCAAGTAATACATCATCAAACTCCTGCAACAAAGAAATAACCACACTAGGAATAATAGAATCAAAATTGTTAGAGTTAAAATAAGCCTTTTTATACACAATTAAGATCATTGGCTTGTTAATGAAAAATGCAGATATGATTTGAGCTCCTTTAGCATAAAAATTGATACGATCCAGGAAAAGTCAAATTCGGATTTTGACGTAAAATGTGCAACTATCCAGTTTTATGGCAACAATCATAATTCTCAATCCGACCGTTGCAACGTGCTGAAATTTTATGGGAAGTCTCCTGACATGTTTTCCTACCTTGGGTTACAATTTCAGGTCAGTCGGAGTTTCGGAAGGCATCTCAATACGGGTCAACAGAGGCTGTATGAATTTTGTTATTCACTTCCTTTTGACTTGTGGATTTCCTATTTGGCTAGGATTTTTTTCCTAAAAGGATGTGACAGCTTATTTTGGAAATCTACTAATTCTACAAAGATCTTTAATGGGCTGCAACATAGTTTCCAAGTGTGGCAAGGATTCATAATTATTTCAGAATCCTTTTCTTACAAGGATTCCTTATTCATCCTAGCTACAAAAAGGAAAGAAGACTTCAGAATAAATTCTACCGTCAGATCAGATTTCCTAGTCTATTTAGGACTTCTTAATGGTGACAAATCTGATTCTAGCATATTTAGGATGGTAATTTTTGGATTTTTATTATTTTCTTCTTAGTCTTTGGGTTATTATTACTTATTTGGGTCAATTGTAAGTGGGGTTAACCAGACATGTAAGTTAGACAATTCAGATTAATAAAACTTATTGTTTGCTGCACTTTGTGTGTGTGTGTTGGTGAGATAATCTCCCTTCCATGGTTCTCTAAAGAACTGAAAAACGACTTATCAAAGAACAACTGTCTTCGTGGCGTCATCCTTATACTTCTCGTTCGCGAATCAATATTCGTTGGGTGGGGGTCTCCGTTTCCAATAGTGCTGGTGCCTAGGTACAAGTTATCTTTGTGTCAGACTCCTATCAAACCTGATTTACTTGGCTTTTCTGTAATTGTTGTCTTTGTGTGTGGGTTGCGTGACCATATGACCACACGAGGTTCGCATCATTTGGTATCAAAGATTGGCTCCATTAAATTAGGTTATATCCTTCTTAAATTTTCGTTTTTTGTTGTTTTCGCAAAAATTCCTTAGTGTCCAATTTCTTCTTCTAGGGATTTTGCAGCATGTAAAAACAAATAATAAAAAAAATAGTTATTTCATTCTGTTATTGTTAAAAATACATCAGTAGCATCAAAAACAAAAAAAAAAGAGAGAAAAGAGAAAAGCAAAAAACAATCGTTCAAAAAGACGTTTATTGGATTCTGCCACAAAAAACTAAAGAGAAAATTAGATCAAACCAACTCGGAATTAGCTCAAATTTGATACTCTATTTACTGGGGTCCTAATCGCACTACATATCAAATGTGGGGTCAATTGGATATTTTTTTCTTTGGTTTCAATTTCGGGTCTATCCAAGTCTGATTCTTACCGTTTTTGCGTCAGTATATCAAACCTTATCGTAAATTGCTCAAACATTATATTCTATGTATTTAGGTTGATATCGCTTTGTATAAGAAATTTTAGATCAGTTGGGCATCATTTAAATTAGGTTTCAGATTCGGACTTAACTTGCTGTAAACAAGTCTGTTTTGCGTCGACTTTTGAGATTCGCTTTCTTTTTGTTATTTTCATTTCTTGCAGTATATCTTCAACATATCCTATTTGGGTGTTGTTTCATCATCTTTTTCATATTTCATTTCTGTTTTTATTCGTGTCTTCAGTTTCGTTCATATTTCGGATAGATTCGCTTGCTACTCGCGAGACTATCATCGCAGTTTTGTTTTGTTGGTTTTCTGGTTTTTATTGCTTCTTGAGTCATATATACATTTGGATTGCACTGCTAAGTTGGTTCTATTTGGTGTTGGTTTGAGTTCCGCAAGAACAGCAAGAAGGTGAGACAAGAGGTGTGAGATTGTAAGGATATTAAGAGTGTTTCAGCGAAACACGAGCGATGTGAGAATTGTTTTTACCACTAACCAAATTTTGCAAGTATTATCATGTCAGATCAAAACAACACACCACCCCCTCACGATGTAGAACTTAAATTCCAAATGCAAGCCATGACGAAGATGATGGAAAAAATGAATTTTGTGATGGGGAACGTGTGTGACAGACTTGAGAAGTTGGGAAAACATGGTAACATGGCTGGAACATCCACCCAAGACGTGAGAAAGGTTGGGGCAGAACCGAAATCAAACAATGGCAATGGGGCCGAAAGGCCAAGGTGGGTTGATTATGCGGATTTTGAGAAGGACGTTGATGATATTGGAGATGGTGGTTTTAAGAATGAGACCATAGGCCATTGGGAATGTTTTCAGCAGCCTAGAAACCGAAGGGATTTCATGTATTTTGTCGAGGTGTTATGGCAAAAGAAAATGAGGATTCAAAAGGAGAGGTGGTATCAAAGGGAGAGAAACAAAGAGATTTAGCTTTACGAGATGGATTATAATTCCCATGATGCACATCATCAGCCTCGGGTTGAAAATGATTTGTCCTTAAATCAGAATTGTCATCATCATCCAAGACTTGAGTCTTTCACATTAAAAGTAGTTGATACGTTGTAAACAACAGGAAGATCTACCTTATACGCATTGTCATTCACCTTCTCTATAATCCGAAATGGACCATCAGCTCTTGGCATCAACTTGGACTTACGTTTGCTTGGAAATCTGCCCTTGCTAATATGAATCCAAACAAGATCTTCAAGTTCAAACCTAACCATTTTCCGCCCCTTGTTAGCTTGTTTGACATACTTTGTCGTTTTCTCTTCAATGTGTAATCGAACCTGCTTATGTAGTTTCTTCATCAATTCTGCCTTTCTAATTCCATCCATAGATGTCCTCTCATCAATTGGAATATGAACAAGATCAATAGGAACACAAGGATTAAAGCCATACACAACCTCAAATGGTGAAAATTTTGTAGCCCCATGCACACTACGATTATATGCAAACTCCACAATAGGCAATCAAGTATCCCAACTCTTCAAATTCTTACGTATAACAGCTCGTAACAAAGAAGATAAAGTTCGGTTTACTACCTCAGTTTGTGGGTGACATGCCGTACTGAAAAGTAACTTCGTTCCAAGCTTCCTCCAAAGAGTCTTCCAAAAGTGGCTTAAGAACTTTATATCACGATCATGCTTTTAGGAACTCCATGCAAATGAATAATCTCTTGAAAGAACAAATCAGCACATGTACTGCATCGTCAGTTTTTTTTTTTTTTTTTGGTAAGTTGACGAATGTATTAAAAGAAGAAGATACAAACATTATAAGGGGCATACCCCAGATTTACAATGATAACAGAAACATAAAACAACAGATGGCTACAGGCTAGCCACCGACCATAAAACTGAAACCTCACTAGATTCGTTAGGGAAACCAATACAACCAGCTAACTAACAGATTAAGAATCTATGGTATTCACCCTCCAAGCTCGTTGGATCCTTGTGTTTTCATTTGTTGGTACGACATTCCTCATCAAATCAAGCTTATCACGAATGATACATTCGATTTGATTAAGGACCAAATTCGGAGTTCTAGACATTCCAGCAAAGATCCTTGCATTCCGTTCTTGCCATACATGATACACTGTAGCTGCAAAACTCAGTTTACGAGAAAAATTGACGAAACTCTTGCCATGCCAAGAGACAGTGGCCCATCGAATCCATTCATCCCAGCCTTTTGTCATTCTTGGAATGTCGCATCTGTCACAAACATCCCACCAGATCGCTTTAGTATAGGAGCATTCAAAGAACAAGTGGTTGTGATCCTCATTGTTGCGGAGACAGAGTGAGCATCTATTTGGACCATGTATACCAAACCGATGAAGTTTATCTTGAGTTGTGAGTTTCTGTTGGACGGCCATCCATAGAAGAAATGAATGTCTTGGAACAGCATTCTTGAACCACACAATGTCATGCCATTCAACCATCTGACGATGACGTCTTAGATGTTCCCAAGCTACTTTGACCGAGAATCTGTGATTTGGCGAGTCCAACCAAACTATCTCATCCTTTTGCCCCATCTTAGGATTAGAATTGGAAGGAATAGCTTCTATAATGGGGTGCCAGCCAATAGCTTGGGTGGTAGGCGTTTTCCATTCTGAGTTCTGAATTAGCACATTCACCTTCGCGTTCTTGGCCATACCTGAATCATAGATGAATCTTTCCCCGTAAGAATCCGCGAGTGGGCTGTGAGGATGCCAATTATCAAACCATAGAGAGGTTGTCATTCCATCTCCTATGATGTACTTCATCTTCGGCCATGCTAAGGATCTGAGCTTTAGAATCTTTCCCCAAGCCCAAGAGCAATTTTGTGGCGTCTTGATTGTCCAGAAATTCCTACCTCGCAACAGATTGGATCTGATCCAAGTAGACCATATTGAGCCATCTGAGTCATTGCACAGGTTCCAAATGTGTTTCAACAAAGCAATCTTGTTCCATTCTGTTATCCTTTTTATTCCTAGCCCCCCCTCCTTTTTTGGAAGACATACCTGATCCCAAGCCACTTTAGCCCCAGTAGCTCTCATATCTGAACCTGACCAAAGAAAGGATTTCATAATTTGCTCCACATTTTTAATTACTTGCCCAGGTAAGAGAAAGAGAGATGCCCAATAGACCTGTATGGAAAATAAGACTGAATTAATCAGTTGTACCCGTCCTGCATACGAGAGTGCTCTACAAGTCCAATGTCGAACTTTAGAGGTGATTCGATCCACGAGTTCCTTACAATAAATAGCCTTTAGTCTGGACGAGAGAAGAGGTACTCCCAAATATTTCATAGGGAGCTTGATGTGCATCATGGGAATTATAATCCATCTTGTAAGGCTAAAACTAATGTGCAAGAGGATTCAGATGGTCCAATGACAAGAGCGAGAGCGAAACAACTACAAAGGGCCTTGACGAGTCAAATTGGAATGATTGAAGCTGCGTCAGAGTTAAAAATTAGCAATCAGTTTGAAATTGGTTCAAGGATGTTTATTTGCCTACAATTGGAACTTGGAGATGAGAAAAGCCCTTAATTGTTCTTTTGATGCTGGGCTACTCGAATTTGGGTTGATATGCAAATAAGTGAAGGAATTGATGCTGTTTATGGTCAGAACAACAAATGAATTTGAACCCGAATTTGAAGTCATCCATTGCATGTGAAAACAAGACTAATCAAGGTGGATTTCAAGTTCAGAACGTGTTCTTTCTAGATTGTCAAACCATGATTGTATTGGACTTTTGTGTAAGAAGATATGGTTGTTTTAAATTTGGTCTGTTTGTGTTAGAAAGGTCAAAAAACGTGTGCTAGTTAATTTGTCTAGGTTAGTTTGTCAAAGTCTGTTTTTTGGGCTTGACTTCTGCCATGTTGAATTATTCCTAACTTTGGAGGGATGTTCCAATTATAAATATAGTATCAGAATATGTAATAAAGAACTTTTGGCCAAGATTTGAAACTTAATTCACAGAATTAAGAGTTGTTCTTCCAAATTGATTTTGTGAAGAACCCTACCTGACTTATCACTCTTCAATCACAAAGAGTGTGGCGTCGAAATCCTAGATTGATCTTTGTGGCGTCCAGATCGACTTATCAAAGTATCATTCTAGTCTATCCTCCATCTTATTTACCTTGAAATCACTATAATCCAGCCTAAACACCAAAAGAAAGACAACACAACCAGACCCATCCTTCATCCATTTTCGTCAGATTCATTGTTGCCGATTTTCGAATCATTCACGGCACATCATCTGGTATCAGAGCATCAGTTGCGATCTAAGGCAGGAGCCAAAAACAGAAGAAAGGCTTGCTGGAATTAAGGTTGATAAACTTAATTATGGCTGGAGATAAAGAAGATTTGCCAAGAGGGTTAAGTTTGGAACAGGCACAGGTTATGGGCTTACAACGATCTCATGCTGAGATTCGGGATGAAATGGCTGGAATTCGTGAACAGTTGAATACCCTTATGCAAATGATGCAAAGACATAATTTGCAACCCCAACAAAGGCAAGCACTTAGGGTGCCACGAAATGATATTATAGAAGCTGACGAAGATCCAAATGGGGATGATGAGGCCGACGATAGGGGCAGACCAAGAAGGCAGAATTATAATCCTCCTAATGGTCTCAAACTTAAGATTCCACCGTTTAGAGGAAGTAGTTCACCTGAGGAATACCTGGAGTGGATTCAGAAGGTTGAAAAGGTGTTTGAATGGTATGAATATTCTGAAGAAAGGAAGTGCAAGGTGGCAGCACTTGAGTTTACAGATTATGCTTTTTTATGGTGGGAAAACTTGAAGATTCAGAGGATAAGGGATGGAGAAGAGGAGATTACAACGTGGGCAACTATGAAAAGAGTGATGAAGAAGAGATTTGTTCCTGATTACTATAAACAGGAGCTATACATCAGACTTCAAACTTTGCGACAAGGATCTTTGAGCGTGGAAGAGTATGTGAAAGAGTTTGAGTTGCTGCTGATTCGATGTGAATTGATGGAACCCCAAGAGCAAACAATAGCTAGATTTCTTGGAGGGTTGAGGAAGGATATAGCTAATGTTGTTGAATTACAGCCGTACATCTTCCTTGAGGAAGTTATAAAGCTTGCAACTCGAGTAGAGAGGCAGCAGAAACGAGGAGGTGTCCGAACTGGTGTAACTACGTCAAGCACAACAAGGGCTGTTTCTACACCTACACGAACATGGAGCACACTTAAACGAGATGAGAAGGTGGAGTTTACTAAGGGGAATACCAGTTCTGATTCTTTGAAGGGAAAGGAGAAGGTGACAGAACCTCAACATCCTAGGAGGTCTCGGGACATCAAGTGCTTCAAGTGCTTAGGACATGGACACATTGCTTCGGAATGTCCAAATAAAAGGGTGATGATTTTGCATGGGGATCATGGAGAGCTGATCAGTGGAGATGAGGTTGAAACTGAAGATGAAGATGAGATACAAGTGGCTGAACAAGAAAAGGATTTCGAACCAGTGAAGGGAGATTTATTGGTTGTGCAACGGGTTCTGAATGCACAAATTGACGTTAGTGATGAGCAACGCGAGAATATCTTTCATACTCGATGTCAAATTCGAGATAAGGTGTGTGGGATGATCATTGACAATGGAAGTTGCACTAATGTTGCGTCAACTACCTTGGTGGAGAAATTGGGTTTAACTACCCTTCCACATCCCAGGCCGTACAGTTTGCGATGGCTGAATGAGAATGGGGAGATTCGGGTGACAAAGCAAGTTCGTGTACCTTTTTCCATTAAAACCTATCATGACGAGGTTTTGTGTGACGTTGCGCCAATGTCAGCTAGCCATTTGTTGCTGGGTCGTCCATGGCAGTTTGATAAGGATGTGACCTACAATGGACGAAAGAACACTTATTCTTTTATGCTGAATGGAAAGAAGGTGAACTTGTTACCATTGAGTTCTCAACAGGTTAGAGAGGATCAGATACGAAGCCAACAAAAGGAGGTGAAATCACGTAAGGGGCTGTTGTTAGCCAAAAAAGGAGACATCAAACAAGCATTAGCTTCAGCAAGGGTTGTTTTCATGATCTGGGCAAAGCAATTACTACAAGTAGAAGGATTGGACTTACCAATACAGATTAAAGAATTGCTTGAAGAATTTAAAGATGTGTTTCCAGATGAATTACCTAAAGGGTTACCACCTATTCGTGGAATTGAGCATGAAATTGATTTGGTGCCGGGAGCTTCACTTCCTAACAGACCAGCATACAGATGTAATCCAGAGGAAGCAAAAGAGATTCAAAGGCAGGTTGGTGAGCTGTTAGAGAAGGGCTATGTGCGAGAATCACTTAGTCCATGTTCCGTACCTACTTTGCTTGTACCGAAGAAAGATGGTACCATGAGGATGTGTATGGACAGCCGCGCTATCAACAAAATAACAGTTAAGTATCGATTTCCTATACCCAGATTTGATGATTTGCTTGATGAGTTGCATGGAGCTGCATTGTTTTCTAAAGTCGATTTGATGAGTGGTTATCACCAAATTAGAATGAAAGAAGGAGATGAATGGAAAACAGCATTTAAAACTAAACAGGGGTTATATGAATGGATGGTAATGCCGTTTGGGTTATCTAATGCGCCTAGTACATTTATGAGGCTTATGAATCATGTTTTGAGGAAGTATATTGGGCTGTTTGTTGTAGTATATTTGGATGATATCCTGGTGTATAACAAGACCTTTGATGATCATATGAAGCATCTTAGAGTTGTGTTTGAAACTTTGCGAGATTCTAAGTTGTATGGGAAACTCACAAAGTGTTACTTCTGTAAAGAAAGTGTCGTGTTTCTTGGGTATATTATCTCTAGCAGGGGAGTTAAGGTTGATGAGGAGAAAATTGAGGCAAATCGGGACTGGCCAAAACCTGCTAGTATCGCTGATGTGAGGAGTTTCCATGGTTTAGCTTCTTTCTACAGGCGATTTGTGAAAGACTTCAGCTCTATTGTTGCTCCTATGACAGAATGCTTGAAAAAAGGGAACGACTTTAGATGGAGTGAAGATGCGCAGAAAGCATTTGAGCTAATTAAGGAGAAGTTGTGTACTGCTCCAGTTTTAGCACTTCCAGACTTTGCTAAAACATTCGAAATAGAGTGCGATGCTTCCGGAGTTGGAATTGGGGCTGTCTTGCTGCAAGAAAAGAGGCCGATTGCATTCCTCAGTGAAAAGTTAAATGGAGCACGTTTGAACTACTCTATTTACGACAAGGAGTTCTATGCTTTGATTCGGGCTCTAGAGGTATGGCAGCACTACTTGTTGCCTAAAGAATTTGTTATACATACTGATCATGAATCCTTGAAGTATCTTAAGGGGCAAAGCAAGCTAAATCGCAGACATGCTAAATGGGTGGAGTTTATGGAGTCATTTCCTTATGTCATAAAGTACAAGAAAGGGCAAGTTAATGTGGTTGCTGATGCTCTTTCTAGGAGGTTTGCACTGATCTCTATGTTGAATGCAAAGCTGATGGGTTTTGAACAAGTGAAGGAACAGTATGCTAATGATTCCTACTTTGCTAATGTGGTTGTTGAATGTGCAAAGGGAGCTTGTGATGGGTTCTTTATGCATGAAGGTTACTTGTTCAAAATGGGCAGAATGTGTATTCCTTCAGGATCGTTACGGGAGTTGCTTGTGCGAGAGGCTCATGGTGGTGGTCTTAGTGGTCATTTTGGGGAGAAGAAGACTTATGAGCTGCTGAAAGAACATTTCTTTTGGCCTAGCATGTTACGGGATGTGCACAAGGTGATTGAGAGATGTGCTATTTGCAAGAAAGCTAAGGGTAAAGAGAATGCATATGGACTGTATATGCCATTGCCTATTCCAGAGCAACCATGGATGGATGTTAGCATGGACTTTGTACTTGGGTTACCAAGAACACAGCGTGGAAAGGATTCAATAATGGTCGTGGTTGATCGATTCTCCAAAATGTCTCATTTCATTCCTTGCAACAAAACTGATGATGCAGTACATGTTGCTGATTTGTTCTTTCAAGAGATTGTTCGTTTGCATGGAGTTCCTAAAAGCATTGTCTCTGATCGTGATACAAAGTTCTTAAGCCACTTTTGGAAGACTCTTTGGAGGAAGCTTGGAACGAAGTTACTTTTCAGTACGACATGTCATCCACAAACTGATGGACAAACTGAGGTAGTAAACCGAACTTTATCTTCTTTGTTACGAGCTGTTATACATAAGAATTTGAAGAGTTGGGATACTTGTTTGCCTATTGTGGAGTTTGCATATAATCGTAGTGTGCATGGGGCTACAAAATTTTCACCATTTGAGGTTGTGTATGGCTTTAATCCTTGTGTTCCTATTGATCTTATTCATATTCCAATTGATGAGAGGACATCTATGGATGGAATTAGAAAGGCAGAATTGATGAAGAAACTACATGAGCAGGTTCGATTACATATTGAGGAGAAAACGATAAAGTATGTTAAACAGGCTAACAAGGGGCGGAAAATGGTTAGGTTTGAACCTGGAGATCTTGTTTGGATTCATATTAGCAAGGGCAGATTCCCAAGCAAACGTAAGTCCAAGTTGATGCCAAGAGCTGATGGTCCATTTCGGATTATAGAGAAGGTGAATGACAATGCGTATAAGGTAGATCTTCCTGGTAATTATAACGTATCAGCTACTTTTAATGTGAAAGACTTGACTCCATACTTGGATGACGATGACGATTCTGATTTGAGGACAAATCATTTTCAACCCGGGGCTGATGATGTGCATCATGGGAATTATAATCCATCTTGTAAGGCTAAAACTAATGTGCAAGAGGATTCAGATGGTCCAATGACAAGAGCGAGAGCGAAACAACTACAAAGGGCCTTGACGAGTCAAATTGGAATGATTGAAGCTGCGTCAGAGTTAAAAATTAGCAATCAGTTTGAAATTGGTTCAAGGATGTTTATTTGCCTACAATTGGAACTTGGAGATGAGAAAAGCCCTTAATTGTTCTTTTGATGCTGGGCTACTCGAATTTGGGTTGATATGCAAATAAGTGAAGGAATTGATGCTGTTTATGGTCAGAACAACAAATGAATTTGAACCCGAATTTGAAGTCATCCATTGCATGTGAAAACAAGACTAATCAAGGTGGATTTCAAGTTCAGAACGTGTTCTTTCTAGATTGTCAAACCATGATTGTATTGGACTTTTGTGTAAGAAGATATGGTTGTTTTAAATTTGGTCTGTTTGTGTTAGAAAGGTCAAAAAACGTGTGCTAGTTAATTTGTCTAGGTTAGTTTGTCAAAGTCTGTTTTTTGGGCTTGACTTCTGCCATGTTGAATTATTCCTAACTTTGGAGGGATGTTCCAATTATAAATATAGTATCAGAATATGTAATAAAGAACTTTTGGCCAAGATTTGAAACTTAATTCACAGAATTAAGAGTTGTTCTTCCAAATTGATTTTGTGAAGAACCCTACCTGACTTATCACTCTTCAATCACAAAGAGTGTGGCGTCGAAATCCTAGATTGATCTTTGTGGCGTCCAGATCGACTTATCAAAGTATCATTCTAGTCTATCCTCCATCTTATTTACCTTGAAATCACTATAATCCAGCCTAAACACCAAAAGAAAGACAACACAACCAGACCCATCCTTCATCCATTTTCGTCAGATTCATTGTTGCCGATTTTCGAATCATTCACGGCACATCAGTCTGGACGAGAGAAGAGGTACTCCCAAATATTTCATAGGGAGCTCCCCCTCTCTAAACCCAAGAATATGAATAATTTGTTCCCTCTCAGCATTTAACACACCGCTCAAGAAGATGTCACTTTTGTTTGGATTTGGATACAGACCTGATAGATCTTGAAACTTTGTGAGCACAGTTCTGATCATACGAATTGAGTTTACATCCCCGTTGCTAAAAATCATCAAGTCATCAGCAAAACAAAGATGAGAAATTTTATCCTTCTTGCATCTCCAGTGGAACTTGAATTCTTGGGTGGCACTCATCTTGCAGAATAGCCCCGACAGGATTTCCATACATAGGACAAACAAATATGGGGACAATGGATCCCCTTGTCTCAGCCCTCTTCCCCCTTGAAAGTAACCTGCAAGCTCACCATTGACGTTGATAGAGAATTGACATGATGTAACACAAACCATGATCCAATCAATGACTGTTCTAGGGAATCCCATTTTTATTAACATAGCGTCAACGAAATCCCACCGCACCGAGTCATAAGCCTTCATCAGATCAACTTTCATAGCACAACGAGCAGATCCCGTAGATTTATGATAGCCTTTCATTAGTTCCTGAGACAAAAGAATGTTATCACTGATTCTCCGTCCTGAGATAAAAGCAGTCTGATATGGACCAACTAAGGATGGCAAAACAACTTTGATTCTCCCAGCTAGAATCTTAGCGATGCATTTGTACACTGTATTGCAGCAAGATATAGGACGAAAATATGTCAACCTTGTAGGATTAGCAACTTTAGGAATAAGGGAAATGGATGTAGCATTCATTTCTTTAAGCATTCTACGAGTCTGAAAGAAGGATCTAACAGCGTTGATTACATCTTCCCCAACTATGTGCCACATTCTTTTGAAGAAACCTGCGTTAAAGCCATCCGGACCAGGGGCTTTGTTGTTCTTCAAACTAAACATAGCATGCTTAATCTCCTCCCTTGTTACATCTTGTGCGAGTACATGCTGTTGCGTTGAAGACAGTTTCAAGTTAATTGCCGATTCCATCACTTCCTCGTTCAGAACCCTAGGCATCTGATCAACTCCTAACACACGATGGAAGTATGCAATTACTTCTGATTTGACTGCCTCGTGTCCTTCGACAACCTCTCCATCCTCCCTTGTTAGTGATAGAAGCTTATTTCTATTCTGTCTTCCATTTACTGATTTGTGAAAGTAGCTAGTATTCTGATCCCCCAAGCTAAGCCATTGTATCCTTGCCTTATGTTTGAAAAAACTCTCTTCAGCCCTGACGGTAGAAGCGTATTTATGAACAGCATCCCTTTCTCGCATGCACAAAATTGGATTCGCATGCGCTGTATGCAGAGCCTGTTGAGCCTTATCCATTTCGTTTTTTGCATCTTTCACTCTATCTGAAATGTTGGAGAAGTGAGCCATATTGAAAAGTTTCAATTCATGCTTTAGCTTTCTTAGTTTGCAACACAGCTGATACATTGGACAACCCCCGGAATTCTGATCCCATACCTTCTTCACCAAGGGCATGAACTCGTCATGATCCATCCACATATCGAAAAATCTGAATGGTTTCTTTATGTTCTGATCATTGCCAATAACCTTTACCACCATAGGAGAATGGTCTGACATACCCGAAGGCAAAAATCTCGCTTCCGATAATGGGAAGTTCAGATTCCACTTCTCATTGACAAGCACTCTATCTAGTTTCCGCATAATCAGATTCTCAGGACATTGGTTGGACCAAGTATAATGCATACCTGAATACCGAAGATCATCTACTTTCGCTTCTCGAATACATGTATCCAATCTGTCCATAGTACCAGCCCACGTAGTAGACCCTCCTAACCTGTCCGACTGGTTGCGGATAGCATTAAAATCACCCATAAGAATCCACGGGGTTGACTCCCATCCATCACTACGACTCACAATATCAGACCATAATGCCTCACGTAAGGAAGCATTATTGTCTCCATAAATAATTGAAGTATTGAAACTGATATTGGTAGCTAATATAGTGACAGAAACATGAATAGCCTGGTCTGACATTCCAAAAACATCCACCTTCACCGTATCAGCATTCCAACAAACCCAAATACGCCCACGACAAGAGAAATCATAATTATACAAGAAGGACCAAGAACGCAGAAGAAGTTGAGTAACATTATCTTTATTCTTGTCTTTAACTCGAGTTTCAACCAGACCAAAAAGAGCTATCCTCTCTTGATGGATGAGCCGACGCAATTCTGAATGCTTTATAGGATCATTCAAACCTCTAATATTCCAACATCCAATAATCATAGGAAAATAGAGAGGAGTACAAACAGCAACACAAAGATTACCTTGACGTGCCTCCTGGAGAGGAGCCAGATTTCTTATGCTTCTTTGAAGAGGTTTTTGAACCCTTTTTCTTTTTCTCTAGAGAGTCTCTAGCCTTAATAGCTAACTGATTAACAGTTTCCCTTTCGGTGGAATTCAGGGTTTGAGGGGTTGTCAGGATCGTTGATGTTGACTCCTTATCGGTTTGTTCCCCATCTGTATCACCTCCCATTGTGTCGATATCTTGATCTAAAGCAGTACTTGCAGCCCCTTGCTCCTGATTCATGTCTTCTCGTAAACTCTTCAAGGCAAGAGGAGAGGAAGGATTTTCATCTTCATGACAAGCAGCATTGTGCACATCTGATGCCGCATGATCAATCATCTTACAATCAGACATATTTATACCAGATGTTGAACAACCATTCTCATTACAATTACCCACTTTAGATGCCAAGGGGGCATTCTCCCCACTCACAGAACCCTTGTTTCGTTTACCAACTACCTGCCACTGAAACTGATTCTGCTTGTTATCCGCAGATTTAGAGTTCATAGCTCCTAGATTCCTCTTACCCTCTGCCACCACTTTAAGATTATCAATGTTATGAGTAGCACATAGCGCTGTGGTGTGTCCAAAGACATTGCAATTACTGCACTTCGACGGTATCCATTCGTACTCAGCTGAAACTGTTATGAATAACCCATTTGGACAGCGAAGATCATATTCCTTAACCAACGTCTTCGAAGCATCTATCTCAACGCAAACTCTTGCGTAACTAAGCCTTTTACGCAACAATGTCGTATGATCCGCATGAAGGGGGACTCCAACAGCACTCGCTACACAGCTCAACCTCTTAATAGTCCAATACTTGAGAGGGACATTATACAGCCGAACCCATACCGGAACTCTGGCCAAATCATCTTTCAAAAATTGCATGTTCGGCTGCCAACGTTTAAGCACCATAGGCCTGTTGGCCATGTGCCATGGGGCTCTTTCCAGCACATTAGTGGCATGATCAACAGAATCAAAATTGAAGATGAAGAAACCGTTATCCGAAGACAAAACTTCTGATAGACCGTAGGAGCTCCATATTCTTTTGGCAATAGAATTAACCACGGGATACGGTAATTTCTGCCCCACAAAATGACCAACTAGGGTGGATTTCCAAAATTCGCAGCCATCTTCAAACACATCAAGTGGAGGAGCTACTGTCACACGACCGTCCGTCGTAGTAGGGGGAGCAAAGTGCAGATTACGGACTGAACTAATGCCAAGGGTCTTGCTACCCTCATTGTCATCAACATCAGAACCCTTCAAAGCAGTTAAAAAATTCAATTTGGGTCTAGGTTTTAGTTGTTCTTGTTGATGAGACCCTACCTTCACCTCATCAACTTTAGAACCCAACACATGGTTCATTTCTGGAACAACATTAGAAGCTTGGACAGTAGAGTGGTTCTCTGTACTAACATCAGAATCAACTTGAAATTGAGAAATCCTCATCCCATGGCTATTCAACATATCTTGCAATTCTAATCTTAATGTATGTCCAGACTTAACTTGATTGTGTTGTTCAATGTTAGAGCTAACCATTGGAACATTTTCGACAGAAGAACATAGAGACATTATGGTAGCATACAAATACTAAAGAGAACAAAATTCTAAGAAGATAAACTGAGTCCAAGAAGCAACCTAAACTCAGAAATAACAGCAACCTAACTCATAAACAACAACATGCAGAATAGTTCATGAAGGAAGGAGAGAATTACAGAATTACGAGGCCAATATCTCCCAGCACACTGATTATAACAATGATCCGTTCGGTCAAGATGTAGAGTAGGTTCCGAAGAACAACATACTCAAAAATGGTAACGATCCAACGGTGAACAAAGGAGATCAAGCTACAACATACTCAAGCTACGACATACTCAAAGAGATTAGTGTTCTAAAAAATGAATCCAAGAGTCTATCCCATATTCTAGGGGAGATGAAGCAAGAACTTGATGTGTTAACGACACCAGTCAATGCCTTCACTTATTTGCATATCAACCCAAATTCGAGTAGCCCAGCATCAAAAGAACAATTAAGGGCTTTTCTCATCTCCAAGTTCCAATTGTAGGCAAATAAACATCCTTGAACCAATTTCAAACTGATTGCTAATTTTTAACTCTGACGCAGCTTCAATCATTCCAATTTGACTCGTCAAGGCCCTTTGTAGTTGTTTCGCTCTCGCTCTTGTCATTGGACCATCTGAATCCTCTTGCACATTAGTTTTAGCCTTACAAGATGGATTATAATTCCCATGATGCACATCAGTCAGATTCATATTTTGGCGTAGAAAACGCAACAGTCCAGGTTTATGGCAATAGTTAAATTCTCAATCCGACCGTTGGATCGAGCTAAAATTTTCAGTTAGGATCCAAGGCTTGTTTGGATGAAGTTATGGGCTTTTCAGTTTAGGGTTTTGGGTCAGTTTTGAGGGGACCTCATTTAAGTCCATATAAGGGGTCCATTAGGGTTAATTTTTCAAGAACTATTTAAACTCATGTAAGCCAAAATTTCGGCAGCTTTGATGATAATTACTTCTGAATTTTTCAGTTTTAACGTGTGAGAGTGATTCTTGCATTCTTCAGTTCTTGAATGAACTGAATCTGACTTATCGAAGATTAACTGGTTTCGTGGCGTCATTCTACTCAATCCAATAGTGTTGGTGCCTTGGGGCAGGTTTCCATTGTGTCACACTCCTATCAGACCTATTTTGGCTTTCCGGGATCATATCTCAATCTTGAATGTGGGTTGCGTGACCACGTGATCACGAGGTTCGCATCACATCTGAAAAGAAAAGGTAAGTTGAATAGGAGACATGCAAAATGGGTTGAATTCATTGAAAATTTTCCTTACGTAATCAAGTTTAAGTAAGGCAAAGAGATATAATCTCTGGTGCAGTTTCGCACAGGTATGATCTTTTAAACACCATGAATACTAGATTGCTAGGCTTTTGAATATGTGAAGGAATTGTATTAGATTATGACGTTGTTGAGATTTATAATGCATGTGGACATACGACTTTTGGTAAGTTTTATTTGGTGGATAGTTTCTTGTTCAACGAGAATAGATTGTGTGTTCCTGCTAGTACTTTGCATGAATTACTTGTTTGTTGATTAGTACTTAAAAGTGTATTTTTATCAAGGTTTTATATCATCATTTTGCACTTGAAGTATCAATAACTCCTTAACTAAAGCATGTTTTATAATAACATATCTAATAATATAAGATACCTTTAATTTATGGTAAATGTTCATCTTAAATGCAGGCCTATCACATAAATGAAAGAATTGATTGAGGAGTTGAAGTACTAAAATTGAAAGGACAAAGAGATGGCCAAACTTAGAAAAGAGATGTTGGTGCAGTCCAAACTGGAACATTGTTCGGTAATCGGGTCATATCTGGAGTTGTAGATCTCGGATTTAGGTCTTCCTTATATGGATGGAAAGCTAAGACATAGGCCTACAACTTTCATGGGGGGTCCAAGATTTAAGAAGGCCGTTTTCAAGTCCAAATTATAGCAACAACGAAGAAGTCCGAATCTGTCCTCCAGCCCAGACACTGTTCAGTGTTCAGCCCATATCTCGAGTTCTAAAAGTCCAAATGATCTCAAATTTTTACCCTGGAAAGCTGAGACAATTTCCTAGAACTTTAATGATTTAAGTCTGTTCATATTATGACGTTATCAATGACGTTTTTGGCAGACAAGAAGATAAGAATTGTCACCAAGTCAAGATGTGGCCACACACTCATCAATTAGTCAACAAATCAATAGTTCCGAATTTTGGCCTATAAAAGGAGGCATTTGCCATGTATTTAGGCATCTTGGTGTTCAGATCAAGATCATGCTCTTGCTCTCTCTTTTGTAATACTTAAGTTTTGTTTATATTAATCTCTTGTTTATGCCTTTCATTTCCTTTTCTTTACTTAGTTAACTTCTTTCTCATTTATGTTCTTATCTTGTTTATTTATGTTTCTTTCTTTCATTATGTTTAGCTAAGTTAATTATGTCAAGGTGAAAAGGGTACACTAATGGTGTAACAATAAGTATAATATAAACTTAACATGGACCTTAATGTTGGATACTAACATGCTTTATATTTGTTATCTTGTTCACTTTTAAGACTTTGCTTGTTAAATGACTAATCTAGATTTATGTTGTATAACACTTGGTACAACAAATACTTGGCATAACAAATACTTGGCACTTTCATAGCCCATACTCTATGGTATAACCGACACCTGAGCTATGAAAGGAACTTAATTTGTTGTTAACATAAGTTATAATCATGAATGCCTGACAACATTTACAAGTATTAGCATTATTCGAATAAGATAACTAATGTAATCATGTTAATAATTTATAATCTGATTGGAACCTCCTTTGTGTGTGGTTTCCAATTGAATAAAAAGAGTTTATACTATACTTGTTTGAAATACCATTAATGGATCCTCTAACCTTGACATTTGTTGTTATCATTGTTTAATCCTTACGTTAATCTTCCATCTCAAAGTTCTCATCAACTTCTTCTTCTTCATCATCTTTATTATTACCATTATTAATAGTATTATTGGTATTATTATTATTACTATTACTATTACTATTACTACTACTACTAGTATTATTATTATTATTATTGTTATTGTTATTGTTATTGTTATTGTTATTGTTATTGTTATTGTTATTGTTATTGTTATTGTTATTACTATTGTTGTTGTATTATTGTTGTTTATAATTTATACAATTAACCTTCCTGTGGTTCGACCCCGGTTTTGCCGGGTTATTTATTACTTCGACACTCCTGCACTTGGGAGAAGACATCAATCTTTTGGTCGTGTCAAGTTTTTGGCGCCGTTGCCGGGGAGGTAATTTCTTGTACAAATTATAGTATTTATTTTATTTTCTCTTTTCACTTTTCATTTTATCTAACTTTTGTTTCTTTTCTTTTGTTTTGGTTATTTTTCTTTCTTTTCTTCTTTTTATTCTCTTTCTACACGTGCATGAGAGTTTGGTCACGTACATTAAGTGGTAGACTTTGTAGGGTATCCTCATCATTTTCAGAAAATATGGCCAAAGAAGATAACCAATCACTTCATAATGAGAATAATGATAATATTCGGGTTAGAACACTTAGAGACCACATAAATCCCACAAGAACAAGTGCACCCTCATGCATAGTTTTTCCACCTGATGCATCTCATTTTAATTTTAAGCCAGACATTATTCAACTTTTACCTTCTTTTTATGGTTTAGATTTAGAAAATCCATACTTGCATTTAAGGGAATTTAAGGAGATCTGTAACACCTATAATGACTCAAATTGTAGCATGAACACCATTAGATTAAAGCTTTTTCCTTTTTCATTAAAAGATAAAGCTAAAACATGGCTACAGTCCAACAGAAACTCACAACTCAAGATAAACTTCATCGGTTTGGTATACATGGTCCCAATAGATGCTCACTCTGTCTCCGCAACAATGAGGATCACAACCACTTGTTCTTTGAATGCTCCTATACTAAAGCGATCTGGTGGGATGTTTGTGACAGATGCGACATTCCAAGAATGACAAAAGGCTGGGATGAATGGATTCGATGGGCCACTGTCTCTTGGCATGGCAAGAGTTTCGTCAATTTTTCTCGTAAACTGAGTTTTGCAGCTACAGTGTATCATGTATGGCAAGAACGGAATGCAAGGATCTTTGCTGGAATGTCTAGAACTCCGAATTTGGTCCTTAATCAAATCGAATGTATCATTCGTGATAAGCTTGATTTGATGAGGAATGTCGTACCAACAAATGAAAACACAAGGATCCAACGAGCTTGGAGGGTGAATACCATAGATTCTCAATCTGTTAGTTAGCTGGTTGTATTGGTTTCCCTAACGAATCTAGTGAGGTTTCAGTTTTACGGTCGGTGGCTAGCCTGTAGCCATCTGTTGTTTTATGTTTCTGTTATCATTGTAAATCTGGGGTATGCCCCTTATAATGTTTGTATCTTCTTCTTTTAATACATACATCAACTTACCAAAAAAAAATAAAACATGGCTACAAAATTTGAGACCTGGATCCATTCATGCTTGGGATGAAATGCAACAACAATTTTTAAAGAAGTTTTTTCCATCTCACAGAACAAACTCTTTCAAAAGACAAATAATCACTTTCACTCAAAAACCAGGAGAAACATTTTACCAATATTGGGATATGTATCGAGACTTGCTTAATACTTACCCCCATCATGGTTTTGAAACATGGAGATTAGTTTCACATTTTTATGAAGGATTAACACCTAGAGATAGGCAAATGGTTGAATTGATGTGCAATGGAACTTTTGAAGATAAAGACCCTAATGAAGCAATGGAGTACTTAGATTTGCTAGCTGAAAATGTGCAAAATTGGGACACTACAGGAACTTATGAGGCACCAAGTAAAACCCAACCTCATACATCTAGTGGGGGTATGTACAAGCTTAGGGAAGATCATGACCTCCAAGCCAAGTTTGCATCTTTAGCTACAAAAGTCGAAGCACCAAAATTAAAAAAGAGTGGTCAACTAAAATCTGTTCAAGACATTGTGTGTCAAATCTGTGAAACCAATGAACATTCAACCAATGACTGTCCAACTTTGCCTTCTTTTAAGGAATGTCTCCATGAACAAGCCCATGCTTTAAACAGTTTCCAAAGGCCCAATCATAACCCATACTCGCAAACATACAACCCTGGTTGGAGAAATCACCCAAATTTCAATTGGAAGAGTGATAACAATAATGCACAAACTTCACAGCCACCGTTTCAAGCACACCATAATTTTCAAAATTCTCAAGGATATGCACCTCCTTATGCTCCACCTCCTAGAAGAAATCTTGAGGAAACATTGCATGCATTCATTGAAAAGCAAGAGACAATCAACACTCAACTTGCTCAAAGCATGACAGATTTTAAAGATAGTCTTGCAAAATTGACATCTGCTCTCAGTTTCCAAGAGAAAGGTAAGTTTTCATCTCAACCACAACAAAATCCAAAGGGGCAATACAATGTGAATGCAAGTAGTTCTGGAAGCCAACACATGGATCAAGCCAAATCAGTCATCACTCTTCGCAGTGGTAAGGTTATTGAAAAACCCATTCTTGAACCTTGTGAGAATGATGATGAGTCAATCTCTAAGGGTAAGGAAGGGGTTGAATCTGATCATTCCAAAGAAAAGACTGATTCCCCGACAGCACTTCCATTTCCTCATGCCATGACCAAACAAAGGAAAGTCAATCACAATTCTGAAATCTTTGAAACTTTCAAGCAGGTAAGGATCAATATACCTTTGTTGGATGCTATTAAACAAGTTCCTTCTTATGCTAAATTTTTGAAAGATTTGTGCACTGTGAAGAGAAAACTGAATGTGAAAAAGAAAGCTTTTTTAGCCGAACAAGTAAGTGCTATTCTTCAGAACAATAATGCTTTGAAATATAAAGACCTTGGTTGTCCTACAATTTCATGCTTTATTGGAGAACATAAAATTGAAAGAGCTTTACTTGATCTTGGGGCTAGTATGAATTTACTTCCATATTCAGTTTTTCAAAGTCTCAATCTAGGTGAGTTAAAACCAACTTCTGTAACTCTTTTACTTGCCGATAGATCTGTAAAAGTGCCTAGAGGAATAGTTGAAGATGTGTTAGTACAAGTCGATAAGTTCATTTATCCTGTGGATTTTATTGTCTTGGACACACAACCTGTTGAAGCATGTAATTCATTTCCTGTTATTTTAGGACGTCCGTTTCTTGCAACTTCTAATGCATTGATTAATTGTAGGAATGGACTGATGAAGCTATCATTTGGGAACATGACATTGGAGATGAATATTTTCAACATTTGCAAGCAACTTGGAGATGATAATGATTTACAAGAAGTAGATTCTATTGAAGAATTAGTTTATGATAAACTTGAATCTATTTGAGAAATATTGAATTGGATGAATCTGAAGATTTGCAAATGATTTATTCTCAGGAAGAAATCACAGATGAAAAAGACACTGAAAATGTTGATGCGGATCTTTTGTCAAGAGTGACAACAGATTCAGCATCCGACATCACACCAATCGACGATTACTTTCCTGATGAATCCTTACTTTCTCTTAGTTCAATGCCTTGGTTTGCTAAAAATATCAATTTTCTTGCTACAGGAGATTTGCCAACTCATTGGAGTACCGAAGACAAAGGTAAGTTTTTGAACGAAGTGAAGAAATTTTATTGGGATGACCCTTACTTATTCGAATATTATCCTGATCAAATATTTCGAAGATGCATTCCTGACAATGAGGTAAGTAATGTCATTAAACTTTGTCATTCTGAAGCATATGGGAGTCATTTCTCGTCAAAAAAGACAGCTGTAAAAATCTTACAAAATGGATTTTATTGGCCCACCATGTTCAAGGACACACATGCATTCTGCAAAACTTGTGAAAATTATCAAAAAGTTGATACTGGTCAAAAAGTTTTGCTTTATAATTCTCGACTCCATTTATTTCCTGGAAAGCTAAGATCAAGATGGAGCGGTCCATTTATTGAGAAACATGTGTATCCTTATGGGGCCTTTGATATTGAGAATCCAAAGAATGAAAATGTTTCTAAGGGAAATGGACATCGTTTGAAAGCTTACTTTGATAATTTTCCTAGTGAAAATGAATCCATTGGTTTGAATGATCCTGTAGATAAAGGTTGATTATTTTGTTTTTCTCACATTGGTTTTGTGTTTCCTTTTGGTGTGACTCTTGTTTTGCTAGTCTCTTTCACCCCGGTCAAATAGCGGATAACGGTACTCCGTGACTTCAGTCGGTTCTTTCAGTTTCCCATAATAACTGATATTTGTATATATTTGTGCAATACTTTGCTTTTTCTCCCTTCTTTGACTCTCTTCTCCAATTCTCATTTGAAAATGGACACCACTCTTGAAAAATTGAAAAAGTACTTTCCCGCTCTGCCTCAGAATGCGATTACAAAAATTTACCGTGCTAGGTGTGCAAGATTGAAGTTGTTAATGAATCATGGAATTCCTGAAGATATTCGCTGGCTGATTGAAGCAAAGGTCCGATTATCAGGTGAGTCCTCCAATTCTTTCATTTCACACATACCTGGAACAGGTAAAAGCACTTTTGCAAAGAAACGTCGTGCAAAACGACTGAGAGTCTGTCACAGATGTGCCAGATGGACTTGTAATGCAACATGTCGTTCTTTAGGAATGGTATCTATAAACCGTGAAGATAAAATACAATTCATTAAGGATGGCCTGAGTAAGGGGTCTTTAGATAATCTTTTGTTGACCCTTGAGACGCATCCTAGTGGAGATGTGCATCGTGCAATTCATGATTTATGGCCCCATTTTCATAAAGAACATGATAGACTTAGTCTTGGGAATCTGACTAAAAAAGACCCTGTTTGCCAGTTTTTAAGAAAACTGGATGGGAAGCCTATCCCCGACCCATAGAGGGCGTTTAAGCCGTTCTTGGACGTAAAACCAAGGGAAGATGTGAGCCACAATCACAACTACCTGTACATACACATGCTTTTTCAAAATAAATAAATAAATAGAGAGAGAGAGAGAGAAAGAGTGTGTGAGACTCCAGCTGGTCTACATATAGGGGTATGATTGCATCTTCAATTTCTCATCTATAAAATCTTCTCTTCCTTCCCCTCATTTCTACTCAACCCTTACATTAGACAGATATAGAAGTGTGTAGAAATGGCAGGTCCCTCAAGTTATCACATAAAAAATATTTGTGTTTTCGGTGGATCCAGTCCTGGGAAGGAAATAGCATTTTTAGAAGCAGCAAATCATCTTGGTGAGGTCCTAGCCGAGAGAAAGATTCATTTAGTGTATGAGGGAGGCAGCCTTGGGTTAATGGGGGGTGTGTCAATAGCTGCATTTTTAGGAGGTAGTCAAGTTTTGGGGGTCGTCCCCAAAGCTTTAGCAAAAGGGAACTTCATTGGGAAAACAATTGGAGAGGAACTACAGGTCTCTTTTTTTTGGTAAGTTGACGTATGTATTAAAAGAAGAAGATACAAACATTATAAGGGGCATACCCCAGATTTACAATGATAACAGAAACATAAAACAACAGATGGCTACAGGCTAGCCACCGACCGTAAAACTGAAACCTCACTAGATTCGTTAGGGAAACCAATACAACCAGCTAACTAACAGATTAAGAATCTATGGTATTCACCCTCCAAGCTCGTTGGATCCTTGTGTTTTCATTTGTTGGTACGATATTCCTCATCAAATCAAGCTTATCACGAATGATACATTCGATTTGATTAAGGACCAAATTCGAAGTTCTAGACATTCCAGCAAAGATCCTTGCATTCCGTTCTTGCCATACATGATACACTGTAGCTGCAAAACTCAGTTTACGAGAAAAATTGACGAAACTCTTGCCATGCCAAGAGACAGTGGCCCATCGAATCCATTCATCCCAGCCTTTTATCATTCTTGGAATGTCGCATCTGTCACAAACATCCCACCAGATCGCTTTAGTATAGGAGCATTCAAAGAACAAGTGGTTGTGATCCTCATTGTTGCGGAGACAGAGTGAGCATCTATTGGGACCATGTATACCAAACCGATGAAGTTTATCTTGAGTTGTGAGTTTCTGTTGGACAACCATCCATAGAAGAAATGAATGTCTTGGAACAGCATTCTTAAACCACACAATGTCATGCCATTCAACCATCTGACGATGATGTCTTAGTTGTTCCCAAGCTACTTTGACCGAGAATCTGTGATTTGGCGAGTCCAACCAAACTATCTCATCCTTTTGCCCCATCTTAGGATTAGAATTGGAAGGAATAGCTTCTATAATGGGGTGCTAGCCAATAGCTTGGGTGGTAGGAGTTTTCCATTATGAGTTCTGAATTAGCACATTCACCTTCGCGTTCTTGGCCATACCTGAATCATAGATGAATCTTTCCCCGTAAGAATCCGCGAGTGGGCTGTGAGGATGCCAATTATCAAACCATAGAGAGGTTGTCATTCCATCTCCTATGATGTACTTCATCTTCGGCCATGCTAAGGATCTGAGCTTTAGAATCTTTCCCCAAGCCCAAGAGCAATTCTGTGGTGTCTTGATTGTCCAGAAATTCCTACCTCGCAACAGATTGGATCTGATCCAAGTAGACCATATTGAGCCATCTGAGTCATTGCACAGGTTCCAAATGTGTTTCAACAAAGCAATCTTGTTCCATTCTGTTATGCTTTTTATTCCTAGCCCCCCCTCCTTTTTTGGAAGACATACCTGATCCCAAGCCACTTTAGCCCCAGTAGTTCTCATATCTGAACCTGACCAAAGAAAGGATTTCATAATTTGCTCCACATTTTTAATTACTTGTCCAGGTAAGAGAAAAAGAGATGCCCAATAGACCTGTATGGAAAATAAGACTGAATTAATCAGTTGTACCCGTCCTGCATACGAGAGTGCTCTACAAGTCCAATGTCGAACTTTAGAGGTGATTCGATCCACGAGGCCCTTACAATAAATAGCCTTTAGTCTGGACGAGAGAAGAGGTACTCCCAAATATTTCATAGGGAGCTCCCCCTCTCTAAACCCAAGAATATGAATAATTTGTTCCCTCTCAGCATTTAACACACCGCTCAAGAAGATGTCACTTTTGTTTGGATTTGGATACAGACCTGATAGATCTTGAAACTTTGTGAGCACAGTTCTGATCATACGAATTGAGTTTACATCCCCGTTGCTAAAAATCATCAAGTCATCAGCAAAACAAAGATGAGAAATTTTGTCCTTCTTGCATCTCCAGTGGAACTTGAATTCTTGGTTGGCACTCATCTTGCAGAATAGCCCCGACAGGATTTCCATACATAGGACAAACAAATATGGGGACAATGGATCCCCTTGTCTCAGCCCTCTTCCCCCTTGAAAGTAACCTGCAAGCTCACCATTGACGTTGATAGAGAATTGACATGATGTAACACAAACCATGATCCAATCAATGACTGTTCTAGGGAATCCCATTTTTATTAACATAGCGTCAACGAAATCCCACCGCACCGAGTCATAAGCCTTCATCAGATCAACTTTCATAGCACAACGAGCAGGTCCCGTAGATTTATGATAGCCTTTCATTAGTTCCTGAGACAAAAGAATGTTATCACTGATTCTCCGTCCTGAGATAAAAGCAGTCTGATATGGACCAACTAAGGATGGCAAAACAACTTTGATTCTCCCAGCTAGAATCTTAGCGATGCATTTGTACACTGTATTGCAGCAAGATATAGGACGAAAATCTGTCAACCTTGTAGGATTAGCAACTTTAGGAATAAGGGAAATGGATGTAGCATTCATTTCTTTAAGCATTCTACGACTCTAAAAGAAGGATCTAACAGCGTTGATTACATCTTCCCCAACTATGTGCCACATTCTTTTGAAGAAACCTGCGTTAAAGCCATCCGGACCAGGGGCTTTGTTGTTCTTCAAACTAAACATAGCATGCTTAATCTCCTCCCTTGTTACATCTTGTGCGAGTACATGCTGTTGCGTTGAAGACAGTTTCAAGTTAATTGCCGATTCCATCACTTCCTCGCTCAGAACCCTAGGCATCTGATCAACTCCTAACACACGATGGAAGTATGCAATTACTTCTGATTTGACTGCCTCGTGTCCTTCGACAACCTCTCCATCCTCCCTTGTAAGTGATAGAAGCTTATTCCTATTCTGTCTTCCATTTACTGATTTGTGAAAGTAGCTAGTATTCTGATCCCCCAAGCTAAGCCATTGTATCCTTGCCTTCTGTTTGAAAAAACTCTCTTCAGCCCTGACGGTAGAAGCGTATTTATGAACAACATCCCTTTCTCGCATGCACAAAATTGGATTCTCATGCGCTGTATGCAGAGCCTGTTGAGCCTTATCCATTTCGTTTTTTGCATCTTTCACTCTATCTGAAATGTTGGAGAAGTGAGCCATATTGAAAAGTTTCAATTCCTGCTTTAGCTTTCTTAGTTTGCAACACAGCTGATACATTGGACAACCCCCCGAATTCTGATCCCATACCTTCTTCACCAAGGGCATAAACTCGTCATGATCCTTGCCAATAACCTTTACCACCATAGCAGAATGGTCTGACATACCCGAAGGCAAAAATCTCGCTTCCGATAATGGAAAGTTCAGATTCCACTTCTCATTGACAAGCACTCTATCTAGTTTCCGCATAATCAGATTCTCAGGACATTGGTTCGACCAAGTATAATGCATACCTGAATACCGAAGATCATCTACTTTCGCTTCTCGAATACATGTATCCAATCTGTCCATAGTACCAGCCCACGTAGTAGACCCTCCTAACCTGTCCGACTGGTTGCGGATAGCATTAAAATCACCCATAAGAATCCACGGGGTTGACTCCCATCCATCACTACGACTCACAATATCAGACCATAATGCCTCACGTAAGGAAGCATTATTGTCTCCATAAATAATTGAAGTATTGAAACTGATATTGGTAGCTAATATAGTGACAGAAACATGAATAGCCTGGTCTGACATTCCAAAAACATCCACCTTCACCGTATCAGCATTCCAACAAACCCAAATACGCCCACGACAAGAGAAATCATAATTATACAAGAAGGACCAAGAACGCAGAAGAAGTTGAGTAACATTATCTTTATTCTTGTCTTTAACTCGAGTTTCAACCAGACCGAAAAGAGCTATCCTCTCTTGATGGATGAGCCGACGCAATTCTGAATGCTTTATAGGATCATTCAAACCTCTAATATTCCAACATCCAATAATCATAGGAAAATAGAGAGGAGTACAAACAGCAACACAAAGATTACCTTGACGTGCCTCCTGGAGAGGAGCCAGATTTCTTATGCTTCTTTGAAGAGGCTTTTGAACCCTTTTTCTTTTTCTCTAGAGAGTCTCTAGCCTTAATAGCTAACTGATTAACAGTTTCCCTTTCGGTGGAATTCAGGGTTTGAGGGGTTGTCAGGATCGTTGATGTTGACTCCTTATCGGTTTGTTCCCCATCTGTATCACCTCCCATTGCGTCCATATCTTGATCTAAAGCAGTACTTGCAGCCCCTTGCTCCTGATTCATGTCTTCTCGTAAACTCTTCAAGGCAAGAGGAGAGGAAGGATTTTCATCTTCATGACAAGCAGCATTGTGCACATCTGATGCCGCATGATCAATCATCTTACAATCAGACATATTTATACCAGATGTTGAACAACCATTCTCATTACAATTACCCACTTTAGATGCCAAGGGGGCATTCTCCCCACTCACAGAACCCTTGTTTCGTTTACCAACTACCTGCCACTGAAACTGATTCTGCTTGTTATCCGCAGATTTAGAGTTCATAGCTCCTAGATTCCTCTTACCCTCTGCCACCACTTTAAGATTATCAATGTTATTAGTAGCACATAGCGCTGTGGTGTGTCCAAAGACATTGCAATTACTGCACTTCGACGGTATCCATTCGTACTCAGCTGAAATTGTTATGAATAACCCATTTGGACAGCGAAGATCATATTCCTTAACCAACGTCTTCGAAGCATCTATCTCAACGCAAACTCTTGCGTAACTAAGCCTTTTACGCAACAATGTCGTATGATCCGCATGAAGGGGGACTCCAACAGCACTCGCTACACAGCTCAACCCCTTAATAGTCCAATACTCGAGAGGGACATTATACAGCCGAACCCATACCGGAACTCTGGCCAAATCATCTTTCAAAAATTGCATGTTCGGCTGCCAACGTTTAAGCACCAAAGGCCTGTTGGCCATGTGCCATGGGGCTCTTTCCAGCACATTAGTGGCATGATCAACAGAATCAAAATTGAAGATGAAGAAACCGTTATCCGAAGACAAAACTTCTGATAGACCGTAGGAGCTCCATATTCTTTTGGCAATAGAATTAACCACGGGATACGGTAATTTCTGCCCCACAAAATGACCAACTAGGGTGGATTTCCAAAATTCGCAGCCATCTTCAAACACATCAAGTGGAGGAGCTACTGTCACACGATCATCCGTCGTAGTAGGGGGAGCAAAGTGCAGATTACGGACTGAACTAATGCCAAGGGTCTTGCTACCCTCATTGTCATCAACATCAGAACCCTTCAAAGCAGTTAAAAAATTCAATTTGGGTCTAGGTTTTAGTTGTTCTTGTTGATGAGACCCTACCTTCACCTCATCAACTTTAGAACCCAACACATGGTTCATTTCTGGAACAACATTAGAAGCTTGGACAGTAGAGTGGTTCTCTATACTAACATCAGAATCAGCTTGAAATTGAGAAATCCTCATCCCATGGCTATTCAACATATCTTGCAATTCTAATCTTAATGTATGTCCAGACTTAACTTGATTGTGTTGTTCAATGTTAGAGCTAACCATTGGAACATTTTCCACAGAAGAACATAGAGACATTATGGTAGCATACAAATACTAGAGAGAACAAAATTCTAAGAAGATAAACTGAGTCCAAGAAGCAACCTAAACTCAGAAATAACAACAACCTAACTCATAAACAACAAGATGCAGAATAGTTCATGAAGGAAGGAGAGAATTACAGAATTACGAGGCCAATAGCTCCCAGCACACTGATTATAACAATGATCCGTTCGGTCAAGATGTAGAGTAGGTTCCGAAGAACAACATACTCAAAAATGGTAACGATCCAACGGTGAACAAAGAAGATCAAGCTACGACAAACCACTCTGAAACTAGCAAGAAAAAATGAAACTTTTTCCAAAGAACTGTGATTTAATCTTCACATATGGCAAAGGCCTTCATGTCTATGACAATCCATTCACTATGCTGCAACTTCACCACTTCTTCATAGTTCCAGAACTGAAAATGCAGAATAGTAGAAGTATTGCGAGATCAATATCTCTTACCTCGTTGATTGGATAACAAATCCGTTCGGTCAATGTTGAGAGAAGGTTGGAAGGAACAACATAGTCAGAAATAAGAACAATCCAACGGTGGACGGAGTAGATGTAGCTCCGACAGCACCACTCTCTCTCTCTATCTCTCTCTTTCTCTCTCCGGTTTATGGTAGGACAATCTTAGCTCCAATATAGGTCTCCACAATGTTTGATCGAATGAATACAATGTTTAACCATGTTGATGCCTTCATTGCCTTACCAGGTGGTCTGAGCACATTGGAAGAGATCTTTCATATTTCCTCTTAGGCCCAACTGCACATTAACCATAAACCTGGTAATTTGTTGTCTTTTCTTGATCAAGCTATGGAACAGGAATTTCTAACATCTTCGGCACGACAAATCATAATCTCTGCTGCTACTGCTGAACAATTGATCGACCAACTACAATCTTTCACCCCTGTAATTGATCCTTCCATGAGTCGCATAAATTGGTCAACTAAGGAAAGCCGTAAAAAGCTTAGATTGGATTTGAGCCTTCGTTTGTGAATCCTTGTGTCTTTTGGTTTTATTAATAACATATTATTTTATGTTGTTATTTCTTATATTTGTTTAAGTGTGTTTCAGGTTTGTCAGTGTTCGTTGTTTCAGGTGATGTCTTCTATACTCTATCTTTCTATCTTATGACATTGAGGACAATGTCTTGTTCTGGTTGGGGGGAGAGGGTAGTAGTTGACATTAAAAAAAAAACTAACTTACTAACTGTTTTTGCTATTATTAAAGCCATTTGACAAAACTGTTATTACTAGGATGACAGAGTAAGGAGGAATTTTAGTGACTCTTGAGACGCATCTTAGTAAACATTTTCCAATGGTTATTTGCAATATTCATAACATGGCCTATTAGAATACTTCTTGAAATATTCAGGTATACAAACTCTCGCATTATTATCACTTTATTCTGCTCATATACTCATTTAACAAGTATTCTTAAACCTTTATTTTCACACACACACACTGTAACATATGATTGTGGGTTGCACATTAGATTATTACATTATTTATGTTCTTTTGTTAAAGGTAACAACTAAGGGATAGGGATAGTCTATGCTTTTCAAAAAAAAAAACAAAAAACAAAACAAAACAAAAATGATGATAATAAAAACGTAGATAAGTTTGATTTCGTAGCCTCCCTAACCTAAACAATTAAGCCCGAAGGGGTGTTTTAACACCTAATACCCTAAAGTCAATTGACTTGGGAGCTATTGGTCCAAAGCTTGTTACATGGGTTAAGGAGAAAAGCTTAAGGGAATCAAACATTGCACTATCTATGTATCAGTATCTGCAACCCGAGTTACTAAGCTCGTAGGGGTGTCTCAACACCTAATGCCCTAAGATCAACTGGTCTGGGAGTCATTAGCCGAAAGCTCGTTACATGGGTTAAAGATACATTGTGTTTTAAGTTATATGTATATATATATATACAAAAAAAAACAAAGAAAAAAATAATAAAATAAAATAAAATAATCCCAACCCAAGGAAGTTAACCTTAAACATTAGAACAAAATATTGTTTTCTTCTAATAAAAGCCCCATCATCTATGTTTCATACATTGAGCACATAACAAGGAAGGTTTATTAATATTTTGTTTAAGAGATATTGAGCAGATAAATAAAATTTAATGAGAGTTTGTTTATCTGGATAGATTAATGGAAGTTGAATGATGAATGCCTTGCTTTGTGAAAGTTGCAAATTGTTTTTCTATTTTAACGCTTTGATTACTAGGGGCTAGTAATAAGCTGGTTGGGGGGTGTGATTAGTACTTAAAAGTGTATTTTTATCAAGGTTTTATATCATCATTTTGCACTTGAAGTATCAATAACTCCTTAACTAAAGCATGTTTTATAATAACATATCTAATAATATAAGATACCTTTAATTTATGGTAAATGTTCATCTTAAATGCAGGCCTATCACATAAATGAAAGAATTGATTGATGAGTTGAAGTACTTAAATTGAAAGGACAAAGAGATGGCCAAACTTAGAAAAGAGATGTTGCTGTAGTCCAAACTGGAACACTGTTTGGTAATCGGGTCATATCTGGAGCTGTAGATCTCGGATTTAGGTCTACCTTATATGGATGGAAAGCTAAGACATAGGCCTACAACTTTCATGGGAGTCCAAGATTAAAGAAGGCCGTTTTCGAGTCCAAATTGTAGCAACAACAAAGAAGTCTGAATCTGTCCTGCAGCCCAGACACTATTCAGTGTTCAGCCCATATCTTGAGTTCTAGAAGTCCAAATGATCTCAAAGTTTTACCCTGGAAAGCTGAGACAATTTCCTAGAACTTTCATGATTTAAGTCTGTTCAAATTATGACGTTATCAATGACGTTTTTGGCAGACAAGAAGATAAGAATTTTCAACAAGTCAAGATGTGGCCACTCACTCATCAATTAGTCAACAAATCAATAGTTCCGAATTTTGGCCTATAAAAGGAGGCATTTGCCATTTATTTAGGCATCTTGGTGTTCAGATCAAGATCATGCTCTTGCTCTCTCTTTTGTAATACTTAAGTTTTGTTTATATTAATCTCTTGTTTATGCCTTTCATTTCCTTTTCTTTACTTAGTTATCTTCTTTCTCATTTATGTTCTTATCTTGTTTATTTATGTTTCTTTCTTTAATAATGTGTAGCTAAGTTAATTATGTCAAGGTGAAAAGGGTACACTAATGGTGTAAGAATAAGTATAATATAAACTTAACATGGACCTTAATGTTAGATACTAACATGCTTTGTATTTGTTATCTTGTTCACTTTTAATACTTTTCTTGTTAAATGGTTAATCTAGATTTATGTTGTATAACACTTGGTAGAACAAATACTTGGCACTTTCATAGCCCATACTGTATGGTATAACCGACACCTGAGCTATGAAAGGAACTTGATTTGTTGTTAACATAAGTTATAATCATGAATGCCTGACAACATTTACAAGTATTAGCATTATTCGAATAAGATAACTAATGTAATCATGTTAACAATTTATAATCTGATTGGAACCTCCTTTGTGTGTGGTTTCCAATTGAATAAAAAGAGTTTATACTATACTTGTTTGAAATACCATTAGTGGATCCTCTAACCTTGACATTTGTTGTTATCATTGTTTAATCCTTACGTTAATCTTCCATCTCAAAGTTCTCATCAACTTCTTCTTCTTCATCATCTTTATTATTATCATTATTAATAGTATTATTGGTATTACTATTATTATTATTATTATTATTATTATTACTACTACTACTATTAGTATTATTATTATTGTTGTTGTTGTTATTATTGTTACTATTGTTGTAGTATTATTGTTGTTTATAATTTATACAATTAACCTCCCTGTGGTTCGATCCCGGTCTTGCCGGGTTATTTATTACTTCGACACTCCTGCACTTGGGAGAAGACATCAATCTTTTGGTCGTGTCACATGTGCCTACTAAACCTTAGGTAGATATCTTTATGGACTTTGTTTTAGGTTTACCTAGTTCAAAAAACAAGTAGAGACTTTATTTTTGTTATGGTTGATAGATTTTTCTAAAAATGCATATTTCATTATATGCTATGAAACAGATGATGCATCTCATATCACAAACTTGTTCTTTATAGAGATTGTACGTTTGCATGGCATTCCTAGCAATATAGTGTCAGATCGTGATGTTATGTTTCTTAGCTACTTTTGGAAAACTTTGTGGGGATAGTTGGGAACTAAATTCTTATTTTCGACAACTTGTCATCCTTAAATAGATGGACAAACTGAAGTAGTGAATAGAATTTTTGATACGATCCAGGCAAGGTCAAATTCGGATTTTGACGTAAAAAGTGCACCTATCCAGTTTTACGGCAACAGTCATAATTCGCAATCCGGCCGTTGGATTTTGTTATTTACTTCATTTTGACTTGTGGACTTCTTATTTGGCTAGGATTCTTTTCCTAAAAGGATGTGGCAGCTTATTTTGGAAATCTCCTAATTCTCCAGAGATCTTTAATGGGCTGCAACATAGTTTCCATGTGTGGCAAGGATTCATAAATGTTCAGAATTCTTTTCTTACAAGGATTCCTTATTCATCCTCGCTACAAAAAGGAAAGAAGACTCAAACATAAATTCTACCTTCAGATCGGATGTCCTAGTCTATTTGGGACTTCTTAATGGTGAAAAATCTGATTTTAGCATATTTAGGATGGTAATTTTTGGATTTTTATTATTTTCTTCTTAGTCTTTGGGTTATTATTACTTATTTGAGTCAATTGTAAGTGGGCTTAATATAAGTCCACCTAAGGGGGGTCCATTAGGGTTTATTTAAGTCTAGAGTTAGTATAAATAAAGACATAACCAGACATGTAAGTTAGACAATTCAGATTATAACTTCTTGTTTGCCGCACTTTGTGTGTATGAGTGTTGGTGAGATAATCTCCCTTCCATGGTTCTCTAAAGAACTAAAAAACAACTTATCGAAGAACAACTGTCTTTGTGGCGTCATCCTTATACTTCTCGTTCGCGAATCAATATTCGTTGGGTGGGGGTCTCCGTTTCTAATAGTGTTGGTGCCAAGGTACAAGTTATCTTTGTGTCACACTCCTATCAAACCTGATTTACTTGGCTTTCTGGAAATTGGTGTCTTTGCGTGTGGGTTGCGTGACCATGTGATCACGAGGTTCGCATCAACTTTATCCCAACTTTTACGTGTTGTTATTCAAAATAATCTGAAAACTTGGGAAGAATGTTTGTCTTTTGTTGAGTTTGCTTATAATAGAATTGTGCATTCAACCATTAGCTTTTCTCCTTTTAAAATTGTTAATGGGTTTAATCCACTAACTCCTATAGACTTAATTCATTTATCTGTTGAAGAAAGAGTAAGTTTAGATGGTGATAAGAAGGTAAAGATGGTAAGATAACTTCATGAGGGAGTTCGAATATAAATAGAAAAAAAGAACAAATTGTACGCTTCTAAAGCAAATAAGGGGTGTAAACAGGTTGTTTTCCAACCTGGTGATTGCCTTTGGGTGTATATGCGTAAGGAACGATTTTCTAACAAAAGGATCAATTGCAATGCATACAGCCCTGTGGTGATGGTCCATTTCAGGTTTTAGAGAGGATCAATTGCAATGCATACAAAACTGATCTTCTAGGTGAGTATGGTGTTAGTGCTACCTTTAATGTTGGTGATTTTACTTTCTTTAACATAGGTTTTGATTCGAGGTCGAACCCCTTCGAGGAGAGAAGGGATGGTGTGGACCAGCAAGGACCTAGTTTTGAAGGTTTCAACCAAATTAGATTTGAAGGGTCCATTGAAGTATCAAGAGAAGGCCCTAATACATCTTATCCATGTGCAAGAGGGGCCCAATCCAACCTTATTTGGGCCATGAGGTGAGAAGAATACATAGCAAAGGAAACAAAAGAGTACTACTACAACTTGGAAACAACATGAGTGGCTACTTGTTGGTTTCGACATCCTTTTATTTTGTTCACTATGTTTATCGGATGTTGGAATATCAGAGGTTTGAATGATCCCGTAAAACATTCAGCTATTCGTTTTCTTGTACAAAAGCATTTGGTAGCTCTTTTTGGTTTAGTTAAAACTCATGTTAGGGAGGTGAATAAAGATAATGTTTCTAGACTTCTTTTTCAGAATTGGGCTTACTTGTTTAACTATGATCGTTCTAATGGTGGTCATATTTGGGTATGTTAGGACCCTAATGTGTTGAAGGTTGATCTTTTGGGTAGCTTAGATCAGATTATATTCATGTCAACGTTACTATGGTAGGATAAAATGTTTCCTTCAATGCTTCCTTTGTCTTTGAAGATAATTGTCCATCTAAACAAGAGGCTTTGTGGGCTGAAATTGTTAACTGTAGATTGCTTGGGTGACTATTTTGTGGATTCTATTGGGGGATTTCAAAGTTATTCAATCACTTAATGAGAAGTGCGGAGGCACTACGTCATGGTCAGGGGGGTAAAATGACCTCAACAATTGTGTGATTCAGTCATGTCTAAAAGATCTCAGATTCATGGGTTCTAGATTCACTTGGACTAATCGACAATATAACAATATTATCTAGAAGAAATTAGATCAGGTTTTTGTATGTCAAATGGAATTGCGAATTTATAGGTTCAGAAACTTGCTTTCTACCCTTTGGTATCTCATATCACTCTCCTATGTTAGTTAAGATGGTGTGTTTACTAAAAAGGAAGATTCCATTCAAGTTTTTTGATTTTTTAGCAGATCATCCTCCTTTTCTCCTCTTGATTTTCGAGACATGGTGTAAGGTGGTCACGGGCACTCCCATGTATGTTTTGTGTAACAAGTTGAAAAATGTTAAAGGGGTTTTGAAAGAGTTGAATCTCAAGTACTTTGGTAAGATTTCAGAGAGGATGTTAAGAGGCTAAGCAAATGCATGAGGCTCAATTGAAGCTATTCCTTCCAATTCTAATCCTAAGATGGGGCAAAAGGATGAGATAGTTTGGTTGGACTCGCCAAATCACAGATTCTCGGTCAAAGTAGCTTGGGAACAACTAAGACGTCATCGTCAGATGGTTGAATGGCATGACATTGTGTGGTTTAAGAATGCTGTTCCAAGACATTCATTTCTTCTATGGATGGCTGTCCAACAGAAACTCACAACTCAAGATAAACTTCATCGGTTTGGTATACATGGTCCCAATAGATGCTCACTCTGTCTCCGCAACAATGAGGATCACAACCACTTGTTCTTTGAATGCTCCTATACTAAAGCGATCTGGTGGGATGTTTGTGACAGATGCGACATTCCAAGAATGACAAAAGGCTGGGATGAATGGATTCGATGGGCCACTGTCTCTTGGCATGGCAAGAGTTTCGTCAATTTTTCTCGTAAACTGAGTTTTGCAGCTACAGTGTATCATGTATGGCAAGAACGGAATGCAAGGATCTTTGCTGGAATGTCTAGAACTCCGAATTTGGTCCTTAATCAAATCGAATGTATCATTCGTGATAAGCTTGATTTGATGAGGAATGTCGTACCAACAAATGAAAACACAAGGATCCAACGAGCTTGGAGGGTGAATACCATAGATTCTTAATCTGTTAGTTAGCTGGTTGTATTGGTTTCCCTAATGAATCTAGTGAGGTTTCAGTTTTACGGTCGGTGGCTAGCCTGTAGCCATCTGTTGTTTTATGTTTCTGTTATCATTGTAAATCTGGGGTATGCCCCTTATAATGTTTGTATCTTCTTCTTTTAATACATACGTCAACTTACCAAAAAAAAAATGCATGAGGCTCAATGTCGGATGCAAACAAATCCTTCAGATTTAGAGATCCATAGAACTAAGCATATTCTTGTGAAAGACTATGTAAGGCTTGCTGAAGCTGAAGAGAGCTTCCTTAGGCAAAAGTCATGACTGCAATGGTTGAATCTAGGGGATAAAAACTCAAAATTCTTCTTCAATTTGGTGAAAGGTTTTAACAGCCACAATAAGATCTCTTTATCCATGATGAGAATGGGATGTGTTTTACAAATGCCGTGGATGTTAAGGATACTATTATGAGTTACTTTCAGAAGATTTTGGGGGGTTCTAGTTCTGAAATGGTTCTTAATTCTTCTATGCTTTCTGGGGCTCTCCCTAGAAGATTATCTCACTCTTAAAATACATCCCTCAACACTCCTATAATCGATGAAGAAATTAAGGAGACCCTTTTCTTTCTTAAGAACAATAAGGCTCCCGGTCCGGATGGTTTCAGTGTGGGTTTCTTTAAGAAATCTTGGAGTATTGTCGACCCAGACACTATTAATGCTATTTGATCTTTCTTCTCTTCTAGCTAGCTTCTTAAGTAGGTAAATGCTACAACTATATCTTTAATCCCTAAAGTCCCTAACTTATCAAAGGTTAAGGACTTTAGGCCAATCTCATGTTGTAATACCATTTACAAATGCATTGTCAAGCTCATCACTAATAGAATTAAAGGAGCATTGCCGGATCTGGTTGGGCCTTTCCAATATGCTTTTGTTGAGGGGAGAAATATAAGTGATAATAACTTACTTTCTCAAGAGCTTCTTCATAATTATCACAAAAAAGGGGGTCCTCCTAGATGCTCTCTGAAGGTGGATCTTATGAAAGCTTATGACTCAGTAAGATGGGATTTCTTATTGGCTATTCTTTAAATGGTTGGTGATACGATTCAGGAAAGGTCAAATTCAGATTTTGACGTAAAATATGCAACTATCCAGTTTTACGGAAACAGTTATAATTCTCAATCCGACCGTTGGATCGAGCTGGAATTTTACGTGGAGTCTCCTGACATGTTGTCCTACCTTGGTTTAAAATTTCAGGTCAATCAGAGTTTGAAAAGGAATCGAAACACAGGTCAACAAAGGCTATACAAAATTAGTTATTTACTTCCTTTTGACTTGTGGACTTCCTATTTGGCTAGGATTCTTTTCCTAAAAGGATGTGGCAACTTATTCTGGGAATCTCCTAATTCTCCAAAGATCTTTAATGGGCTGCAACATAGTTTCCATGCGTGACAAGGTTAATTGGATTGGTGAATGTATTTCTACTACTAGATTCTCAATCTTGATTAATAGAGAACTTCACGGTTTCTTTGCTGGATCTAGAGGTTTAAAACAAGATGATCCACTATCGCCCTACTTGTTTGTTCTTGTTATAGAAGTTCTCTCGGGTTTATTGGGTCAAATGGCCAGACATACTAATTTTAGGTTTCATTGGCGTTGTGAGAGGGAGGATATTACTCATTTATGCTTCGCTGATGATATGATGATCTTTTGTAAAGCGGAGGTGGCCTCAGTTTCTATGGTTTGGAATTGTCTTGATCAATTTAGGGTTGCTTCAGGTTTATAACAAAACCTTAATAAGAGTAATATGTTCTTGTGTGGTGTTGATCCTAATACAAAAATGCAGCTTCTTAGTGTTCTCGACTAGAGTGAAGGAAAACAACCAGTTAGGTATCTTGGTGTTCCTCTTATTACTTCAAAGCTTTCTTTCTAGATCCCCAAAATGGATTGTTTATTATATGTACTCCCACTTCCTTTCTCCCAGATGATAGAAGGAGTGACCTGATGTGCCGTGAATGATTCAAAAAATCGGCAACAATGAATCTAACGAAAATGGATGAAGGATGGGTCTGGTTGGTTGTCTTTTTTTTGGTGTTTAGGCTGGATTATAGTGATTTCAAGGTAAATAAGATGGAGGATAGACTAGAATGATACTTTGATAAGTCGATCTGGATGCCACAAAGATCAATCTAGGATTTCGACGCCACATTCTTTGTGATTGAAGAGTGATAAGTCAGGTAGGGTTCTTCACAAAATCAATTTGGAAGAACAACTCTTAATTCTGTGAATTAAGTTTCAAATCTTGGCCAAAAGTCCTTTATTACATATTTTAATACTATATTTATAATTGGAACATCCCTCAATAGTTAGGAAAAATTCAACATGGCAGAAGTCAAGCCCAAAAAACAGACTTTGACTAACTAACCTAGACAAATTAACTAGCATACGTTTTTTGACCTTTCTGAAACATAAACAGACCAAATTTAAAAAAACTATAACTTCTTGCACAAAAGTCCAATGCAATCATGGTTGGACAATCTAGAAAGATCACATTCTGAACTTGAAATCCACCTGGATTAGTCTTGATTTCACATGCAATGGATGACTTCAAATTCGGGTTCAAATTCATTTACTGTTCTGATCGTAAACAACATCGATTCCTTCACTTATTTGCATTATCATCCAAAATTCAAGTAGCCCAGCATCAAAAGAACCATTAAGGGCTTTTCCCATCTCTAAGTTCCAATTGTATGCAAATAAGCACCCTTGAACCAATTTCAAACTGATTGCTAATTTTTAACTTCGACGCAGCTTCAATCATTCCAATTTGACTCGTCAAGGCCCTTTGTAGTTGTTTCGCTCTCACTCTTGTCATTGGACCATCTGAATCCTCTTGCATATTAGATTTAATTTTACGAGATGGATTATAATTTCCATGATGCACATCATGACCTTGTATGTTGGAAGGACGTCCAAAAGGACTCAATTCATGATGTTCTCTTTACTCAGAATAAGCTTAGGTGCTACAGTGTTATTCAAACTATTCAATGCCATTTATATGGAGGTGATAGGGAAGATGATGATCATCTATTCTTTGATTGTCATTTCTCTCATCGTATTTCGTTTGATTTATGCTCCAGATGTCTCATTCTATTTCGTTGTTGTTCTTGGGTTAAACACCATCTCTTGGCTTTTCAGATTTGAGTGGAGATTGCTCACTTAATTCTGTGCTTACGAGATTGATGTTAGCTACTTTCGTTTATTATATTTAGAGGGAAAGGAATTGATGAGGATCAACCCAATACCAAGCGCAATCATGCCAACGACCCATTTGAGGTGCCAATTAAGCCAATTACAAGAGCTAGGGCAAATAAGCTTAAATAATCATTGAATAGGCTTGCTTAGAAGAGTCCAATTCATCTAATTCAGGTCTAAGAAGAGTCCAATTCGTGTGGAACAAGGGATGATGTGTCTGGCCCCATACCAGCCTTGTTAGTCTTGTTTTCCTAATGCTACAAGGATAGAAAGTCAGCAATTTATTCTCTTAATTAAGTAAGGAAGTTGGCCAGATCTTGTTCCTAAAGAGGGGAGATTATCTTACTTTTCCTAACCTAGGAAGGAAAGTCATTAAATCAACAACAAAAAAGGAAATTTGTTTTCTTATTTGTTCAAGTTAAACAAGGAAAATTAAGGATCTAAAAGAAGGCGGCATCATAAATTTTCCAAATCAGATTTCTCCTAGTTTATTTAGGACTTCTTGAGGGTGACAAATATGATTCTAGCATATTTAGGATAGTAATTTTTGGATTTTTATTATTTTCTTCTTAGTCTTTGGGTTGTTATAACTTATTTAGGTCACTTATAAGTGGGCCTTGATGCGAACCTCATGATCACATGGTCACGCAACCCACACGCAAAGACATCAATTCTCGGAAAGCCAAGTAAATCAGGTTTGATAGGAGTGTGACACAAAGATAACTTGTATCTAGGCACCAAAACTATTGGAAACGAAAAACCCCCACCCAACGAATATTGATTCGCGAACGAGAAGTATAAGGATGACGCCACGAAGCTAGTTGTTCTTTGATAAGTCGTTTTCAGTTCTTTAAAGAACCATGGAAGGGGGATTATCCCACCAACACACATACACACAAAGTGCGGCAAAAAAAAAGTTTTATTAATCTGAATTGTCTACCTTACATGTTTGGTTATGCCTTTATTTATACTAACTCTAGACTTAAATAAACCCTAATGGACCCCCCTTAGGTGGACTTATATGAATCCCACTTACAATTGATCCAAATAAGTAATAATAACCCAAAGACTAAGAAGAAAATAATAAAAATCCGAAAATTAGCATCCTGAATATGCAATAATCAGATTTGTCACCATTAAGAAGTCCCAAATAGAATAGGAAATCTGATCTGAAGGTAGAATTTATTCTGAAGTCTTCTTTTCTTTTTGTAGCTAGGATGAATAAGGAATCCTTGTAAGAAAAGGATTCTGAAATAATTATGAATCCTTGCCACACTTGGAAACTATGTTGCAGTCCATTAAAGATTTCCAAAATAAGCTGCCACATCCTTTTAGGAAACGAATCCTAGCCAAATAGGAAGTCCACGAGTCAAAAGGATGTAAATAACAAAATCTGTACAACCTCTATTGACCCGTATTGAGATGCCTTCTCGAACTCTGATTGACCTAGAATTTTAACCCAAGGTAGGAAAACATGTCAGGAGACTCCACGTAACATTTCAGCCCGATCCAACGATCGGATTGAGAATTATTATTGTTGCTGTAAAACTGGATAGTTGCACTTTTTACGTAAAAATCCGAATTTGACCTTGCTTCGATCGTATCATTCCCTTTCTCTTCAAGATGATTCGTCCTTGAATCACCAACAAGTTGAATGGACAATTCCTTAGCCTTTTTTGGAAGCCTTTGAAGTTCTTTTCTTGCCAACAATCATCGCCAACAACTTTGGATGAAAGTAGCAGCCGTAATATCATCATGACAGTGTTTCTCTCTCTCTCTCTCTCTCTCTCTCTTAAGCTTGCTAGGCATTGACTACTGTCGTTAACACATCAAGTTCTTGCTTCATCTCTCCTAGAATACGGGATAGACTCTTGAATACCACCTCTCCTTATTTCTCTCCATTTGATACCACCTCTCCTTTTAAATCCTCATTTTCTTTTGCCATAACACTTCATCAGAATACATGAAATCCCTTTGGTTTCTAGGCTGCCAAAAACCTTCCAGATGCCCCATGGTCTCATCCTTAAAACCACCATCACCAATATCATCAACGTCCTCCTCAAAATCCGCATAATCAACCCACTTTGGCCCTTCGGCCTGATACAAACCTCGTGATCACATGGTCACACAACCCCCACGTAAAGACACCAATTACCGGAAAGCCAAGTAAATCAGGTTTGATAGGAGTGTGACACAAAGATAACTTGTCCCTAGGCACCAACACTATTAGAAACGAAGACCCCCACCCAACGAATATTGATTTGCGAACGAGAAGTATAAGGATGACACCACGAAGACAGTTGTTCTTCGATAAGTCGTTTTTCAGTTCTTTAGAGAACCATGGAAGGGAGATTATCTCACCAACACACACACACACACACAAAGTGCGGCAAACAAGAAGTTTTATTAATCTGAATTGTCTAACTTACATGTCTGGTTATGCATTCATTTATACTCACTCTAGACTTATATAAACCTTAATAGACCCCCCTTAGGTGGACTTATATGAAGCCTACTTACAATTGATCCAAATAAGTAATAATAACCCAAAGACTAAGAAGAAAATAATACAAATAATACAAATCCGAAAATTACCATCCTAAATATGCTAGAATCAGATTTGTCACCATTATAAAGTCCCAAATAGATTAAGAAATCTGATCTGAAGGTAGAATTATTCTGAAGTCTTCTTTCCTTTTCCTTTTTCTTCTTCTTTTAATACATACGTCAACTTACCAAAAAAAAAAAAAAGTCTTCTTTCCTTTTTGTAGCTAGGATGAATAAGGAATCCTTGTAAGAAAAGGATTCTGAAACATTTATGAATCCTTGTCACGCATGGAAACTATGTTGCAGCCCATTAAAGATCTTTGGAGAATTAGAAGATTCCCAAAATAAGTTGCCACATCCTTTTAGGAAAAGAATCCTAGCCAAATAGAAAGTCCACAAGTCAAAAGGAAGTAAATAATAAATTTTGTACAGCCTCTGTTGACATGTGTTTCGATGCCTTTCCAAACTCTGATTAACCTGAAATTTTAAACTAAGGTAGTATAACATGTCAGGAGACTCCACGTAACTTTCAGCTCGATCCAACTGTCGGATAGAGAATTATGACTATTTTCTTAAAATTGGATAGTTGCACATTTTACGTCAAAATCTGAATTTGACCTTTCTTGGATCGTATCATTGCATGACCATGTGATCACGAGGTTCGCATCACGGCCCCACTGCCATTGTTTGATTTCCATTCAGCCCCCAACCTTTCTCACATCTTGGGTACATGTTCCAGCCACGTTACCTTGTTTTCCCACCTTCTCAAGTCTGTCACACACGCATCATGAATTCCATCATCTTCGTCATGGCTTGCATTTGGAATTTAAGTTCTACATCGTGAGGGGGTGTGTTGTTTTGATCTGACATGATAGTTCCTGCAAAAATTGGTTACTGGTAAAAGAAAATCCTCACATCGCTCGTGTTTTGCTCAAACACTCTTAATATCCTCACACGCTCACATCTCTCGTCTCACCTTCTTACAGTTCTTGCGGAACTCAAACCAACACCAAATAGAACCAACTTAGCAGTGCAATCCAAATATGTATATATGACTTAAGAAGCAATAAAAACCAGAAAACAAGAAAAAACAAAACTGTGATGATAGTCTGAATCTATTCGAAATATGAAAGAAACTAAAGACTCGAATAAAAACATAAACGAAATATGCAAAATGATGAAACAACACCCAAATATGTTGGATATGTTGAAAATATACTGCAAAAAATGAAAACAACAGAAATAAAGCGAATTTCAAAAGTTGCCGAAAAACAGACTCGTTTACGACAAGTTAAGTCTGAATCTGGAACCTAAAGTAAATGATGTCCAATTGAGCTAAACTTTCAGATATAGTGCGATATCAACCCAAATAGATAGAATATAATGTTTGAGCAATTTACAATGAGGTTTGATATACTGGCGCAAAAACATTATGAATCAGACCTGATTAGACCCGAAACTGAAAACCAAAGCAAACGATATCCAATTGGCCCCAAAAGTAATATGTGATGCGATTAGGACCCCAGTAATAAGATTATCAAATTTAAGCTAATTTAGAGTTGATTTGGTCCAATTTTCCCTTGTTTAGTTTTCTGCGGCAGAAACCAATAAACGTCTCTTTGAACGATTTTTTTCTTCTTTTTTTTATGCTACTGATATATTTTGGACAGTAACCAAATGAAATAACTAAATTTTTTTTTATATGATGCAAAATCAAGGAGAAGAAGAAATTGGACACTAAGGATTTTTTGCGAAAACAACAAGAAACGAAAATTTCAGAAGGATATTGATGCGAACCTCATGATCACATGATCACCCAACCCACATGCAAAGACACTAATTCACGGAAAGCCAAGGTTTGCTAGGAGTGTGACACAAAGATAACTTGTACCTAGGCACCAGCACCCAACGAATATTGATTCGCGAAGAGAAGTATAAGGATGACACCACGAAGACAGTTGTTTTTCGATAAGTCGTTTTTCAGTTCTTTAGAGAACCATTGAAGGGAGATTATCTCACCAACACACTCACATAAAGTGCGGCAAACAACAAGTTTTATCAATCTGAATTGTCTAACTTACATGTCTGGTTATGCCTTTATTTATAGTGACTGCAAACTTAAATAAACCCTAATGGACCCCCCTTAGGTGGACTTATATTAAGCCCACTTACAATTGACCCAAATAAGTAATAATAACCCAAAGACTAAGAAGAAAATAATAAAAATCCAAAAATTACCATCCTAAAAATTCTAGAATCAGATTTGTCACCATTAAGAAGTCCCAAATAGACTAGAAAATTTGATCTAAAGGTAGAATTTATTCTGAAGTCTTCTTCCTTTTTGTAGCTAGGAATCCTTATAAGAAAAGGATTCTAAAATAATTATGAATCCTTGCCACACTTGGAAACTATGTTGCAGCCCATTAAAGATCTTTGTAGAATTAGTAGATTTCCAAAATAAGCTGCCACATCCTTTTAGAAAAAGAATCCTAGCCAAAAAGGAAGTCCATAAGGCAAAACGAAGTAAATAACAAAATTTGTACATCCCCTGTTGACCCCATATTGAGATGCCTTCCTGAACTCCGATTGTAGGACAACATGTCAGGAGACTTCACGTAAAATTTCATCTCGATCCAACGGTCGGATTGAGAAATATGATTGTTGCCATAAAACTGGATAGTTGCATATTTTATGTCAAAATCTGAATTTGACCTTTCCTGGATCGTATCATTCCCTATCTCTTCAAGGTGATTCGTCCTCGAATCACCAACAAGTTGGATGGACAATTCCTTAGCCTCCTTTTGAAGCCTTTGGAATTCTTTTCTTGCCAACAATCGTCGCCAACAACTTTGGATGAAAGTAGCAGCCGTTTTATTTCGTATATCATCATTGCAACGTAGTTTCTCCTCTTTTTCTGAAGCTTGCTAGGCATTGATTATTGCCGTTAACACAAATCTCTTTGTTTTTCTCCTCTTCAAGTTCTTGCTTCATCTCCTCTAGAATACGGGATAGACTCTTGGTTTCATTTTTTAGAACACTAATCTCTTTGTTTTTCTCCCTTTGATACCACCTCTCCTTTTGAATTCTCATTTTCTTTTGCCATAACACCTCATCAAAATACATGAAATCCCTTCGGTTTCTAAGCTGCCGAAAACATTCCCAATGGCCTATGGTCTCATCCTTAAAACCACTATCACTAATATCATGAACGTCCTCCTCAAAATCCGCATAATCAACCCACTTTGGCCTTTCGGCCCCATTGTCATTATTTGATTTCGGTTCAGCCCCAAACGTCTTGGGTACATGTTCCAGGCACGTTACCATGTTTTCCCACTTTCTCAAGTCTGTCACACACTTTCACACCTGTCGTCTCACCTTCTTGCGCAATTGAAACCAACACCAAATATAACCAACTTGGTAGCGCAATCCAAATATATATATATATATATGACTCAAGAGGCAATAAAAACCAGAAAACAAGCAAAAACAAAACTGCGATGATAGTCTCGCGAGTAGCAAGCGAGTCTATCCGAAATATGAATGAAACTAAAGACTCGAATAAAAACAGAAACAAAACATGTAAAAATGATGAAACAACACCCAAATATATTTGAAATATACTGTAAGAAACAAAAACAATAGAAAGAAAGGGCATTTCAAAAGTTGACACAAAACAGACTCGTTTACGACGAGTTAAGTCCGAATTTGGAATCTAAAGTAAATGATGTTCAATTGAGCTACAATTTAAGATATAGTGCGATATCAACCCAAATAGATAGAATATAAAGTTTGAACAATTTACGATAAAGTTCGATATACTGACACAAAAACATTAAGAATGAGACCTAATTAGACCCGAAATTGAAAACCAAAGCGAACAATATCAATTTGACCCCAAATTTGATATGTAGTGCGATGCAGATCCCAGTAATTAGAGTATGAAATTGGAGCTAATTATGAGTTGATTTGATCCACTTTTCTCTTGTTTAGTTTTCTGCGGCAGAATCCAATAAACGTCTTTTGGAATGTTTTTTTTTTGCTTTTCTCTTTTCTCTTTTTTGTTTGTTTTTGATGCTACTGATATATTTTGAACAATAATAGAATGAAATAACAATTTTTTTTATATGCCGTAAGTTCGAGGAGAAGAAGAAATTGGATACTAAGGATTTTTTGAAGAATCAACAAGAAACGAAAAATTCAGAAGGATATAACCTGATTAATGGAGCCAATCTCTGATACCAAATGATGCGAACCTCGTGATCACCTGGTCACGCAACCCGGACGCAAAGACACCAATTCCCGGAAAGCCAAGTATATCAAGTTTGATAGGAGTGTGACACAAAGATAACTTGTACCTAGGCACAAGCACTATTTGAAACAGAGACCCCCACCCAACGAATATTGATTCGCGAATGAGAAGTATAAGGATGACGCCACGAAGACAGTTGTTCTTGGATAAGTCGTTTTTCAATTCTTTAGGGAACCATGGAAGGGAGATTATCTCACCAACACATACACACACACACACACACACACACACAAAGTGCGTCAAACAAGAAGTTTTATTAATCTGAATTGTCTAACTTACATCTCTGGTTATGCCTTTATTTATAGTGACTCCAAACTTAAATAAACCCTAATGGACCCCCTTTAGGTGGACTTATATTGAGCCCACTTATAATTGATCCAAAAAAGTAATAATAACCCAAAGACTAAGAAAAAAATAATACAAATAATACAAATCCGAAAATTACCATCCTAAATATGCTAGAATCAGATTTGTCACCATTATAAAGTCCCAAATAGACTAGGAAATCTGATCTGAAGGTAGAATTTATTATGAAGTCTTCTTTCATTTTTGTAGCTAGGATGAATAAGGAATCCTTGTAAGAAAAGGATTTTGAAATAATTATGAATCCTTGCCACACTTGGAAAGTATGTTGCAGCCCATTAAAGATCTTTGTAGAATTAGTAGATTTCCAAAATCAGTTGCCACAAAGAAAGTCGATAAGTCAAAAGGAAGTAAATAACAAAATTTGTACAGCCTCTGTTGACCCGTATTGCGATGCCTTGCCGAACTCCGATTAATCTGAAACTGTAACCCTAGGTAGGAAAACATGTCAGGGGACTCCATATAAACTTTGAGCCCGATCCAACGGTCGGATTGAGAATTATGATTGTTGCCGTAAAGCTGGATAGTCGCCCATTTTACATCAAAATCTGAATTTGACCTTGCCTGGATCGTATCACACGAGGTTCACATTATTTGGTATCAGAGCTTGGCTCCATTAATCAGGTTATATCCTTCTAAAATTTTCGTTTCTTGTTGTTTCCGCAAAAATTCCTTAGTGTCCAACTTCTTCTTCTCCTTGATTTTGCAGCATATCAAAAAAATGAAAACAAATTAGTTATTTCATTCTATTATTGTTCAAAATATATCAGTAGCATCAAAAACAAAAAATTTCAGCTCGATCCAACTGTCGGATTGAGAATTATGATTGTTGCTATAAAACTAGATAATTGCACATTTTATGTCAAAATATGAATTTGACATTTCCTGAATCGTATCAGATATAACCTTATTAATGGAGCCAAGCTCTGATACCAAATGATGCGAAATCAGATGTTTATTGGTTTATGCCGCAGAAGACTAAACAATGGAAAAGTGGACCAAATCAACTCTGAATTAGCTCAAATTTGATACTCTTATTACTGGGGTCCTAATCGCATCACATATTAAGTTTGGGGTCAATTGGATATCATTGAATTTGGTTTTCAATTTCGGGTCTAAGTCTAATTCATAACGTTTTTGCGCCAGTATATCAAACCTCATTGTAAATTGCTCAAACGTTATATTCTGTCTATTTGGATTGATATCGCACTATATCTGAAATTTTAGCTCAATTGGACATCATTTACTTTAGGTTCCAGATTCAGACTTAACTTGTCGTAAACGAGTCTGTTTTGCGTCAACTTTTGAAATTCGCTTTCTTTCTGTTTTTTTTGTTTCTTGCAGTATATTTTCAACATATCCAACATTTTGGGTGCTATTTCATCATTTTGCATATTTCATTTCTGTTTTTATTCGAGTCTTCAGTTTCATTCATATTTCAGATAGAATCACTTACTACTCGCGAGACTATCATCACAGTTTTGTTTTTGCTTGTTTTCTGGTTTTTATTGCTTCTTGAGTCATATATATACATATTGGGATTGCGCTGCTAAGTTGGTTCTATTTGGTGTTGGTTTCAGTTCCGCAAGAACCGTAAAAAGGTGAGACGAGAGGTGTTGATACGATAGAAGAAAGGTCAAATTCGGTTTTTGACGTAAAATGTGCAACTATCCATTTTTATAGCAACAGTCATATTTCACAATCCGACTGTTGGATCAAGCTGACATTTTACATGGAGTCTCCTGACATGTTTTTCTACCTTGGGTTAAACTTTCAGGTCAATCAAAGTTTAGGAAGGCATCACGATACTTGTCAACAAAGGCTGTACGAATTTTGTTATTTACTTCCTTTTAACTTGTGGACTTCCTATTTGGCTAGGATTCTTTTCCTAAAATGATGTGGCAGCTTGTTTTGGGAATATCCTAATTCTACAAGGATCTTTAATTGGCTGCAATATAGTTTTCTAAGTGTGGCAAAGATTCATTAATGTTTCAAAATCCTTTTCTTACAAGGATTTCATCCTAGCTACAACAAGGAAAGAAGACTTCAGAATTAATTCTAGCTTCATATCAGATTTCCTAGTTTATTTGGGACTTCTTAAGGGTAACAAATCTGATTCTAGCATATTTAGGATGGTAATTTTTGGATTTTTATTATTTTCTTCTTAGTCTTTCGGTTATTATTTCTTATTTGGTTCAATTGTAAGTAGGCTTAATATAAGTCCACCTAATGGGGGTCCATTAAGGTTTATTTAAGTCTAGAGTTAGTATAAATAAAGGCATAACCAAACATGTAAGGTTATGTAATTTTCAAATCAATAAACTTCTTTGCCGTACTTGTTGTGTGTTGGTGGGATAATCTCCTTTGGTTCTCTAAAGGACTGAAAACGACTTATCAAAGAACAATTGTCTTCGTGGCGTCATCCTTATGCTTCTCGCTCGCGAATCAACTTTAGTTTGGTGGGGGTCTCCGTTTCCAATGGTGCTGGTGCCTAGGTACAAGTTATTTTTGTGTCACACTTTTATCAAACCTGATTTACCTGGCTTTCTGAGAATTGGTGTCTTTACGTATGGGTTCTGTGACCACATCATGAGGTTCGCATCAGGTGTGAGCAAGTGAGGATATTAAGAGTGTTTGAGCGAAACACAAGCGACGCGAGGATATTTCTTTTACTACTAACCAACTTTTGCAGGTATTTTCATGTCAGATCAAAACAACACACCCACCCCACCCAGGGGAGAACTTAAGTTCTAAATGCAAGTTATGACGTAGATGATGGAGAGGATGGATTTTGTGATGGGGAATGTTTGTGATAGACTTGATATGGTGGAGAAACGTGGTAACGAGTCTGGTTCAAGCACCTAAGACGTGAGGAAGGTTGGGGCTGAATCGAAAGCAAATAGTGGCAGTAGGGTCGAAAGGCCAAGGTGGGCTGATTATGAGGATTTTAAGGAAGACGTTGATGATATTGGTGATGGTGGTTTTAAGGATGAGACTATGAGCCATTGGCAAGGTTTTCGGCAGCCTAGAAACCGAAGGGATTTTGGGAATAAAATTAGGGGCCAATTCAACCAAAGGGGAAATTGTTGTAGTGTTGGGGGACATGATGATTTAGATGGTGATTTGGATGCTATCAAATTGAAAATACTTTCATTTCAAGGTAAAAACGATCCCGAGACGTATTTGTAGTGGGAGAAAAAGGTGGATTGGATTTTTGATTGCCATAACTATTCGGAGGCAAAGAAAGTAAAATTGGTAGTCATCGAATTCATGGATTACACACTAATTTGGTGGGATCTGAATGTGATTAGTAGAAGGAGGAGTGAATAGAGACCAGTAGCGTCGTGGGAGGATATGAAAGTGTTGATGACAAGGCGATTTGTGCCTATCCACTATTATAGAGATTTGTATCTGAAATTGCAGGGTTTGAATCAGGGTTCTAGGTCCATGGATGAGTATTTCAAAGAGATGGAGATCGCAATGATTCGGGCCAACGTGATTGAGGATAGGGAAGCTACTATGGCTAAAGTTTTAAATAAGTTGAATAGGGACATTGCGAATGTTGTAGAATTACAACATTGTGTGGAATTGGAGGACATGATCCATATAGCAACGAAGGTGGAGAGGCAAATAAAGAGAAGGGGCAGTACATGTTTTTAGACCAATTCGGCTTCATCTTCTTCAACATGGAGGCTGAATCTGAAGAGAGAGGAGGCTTTCCAACCAAAGCCTTATTATACAAAGGTCGAACCACCTAAGGCAAAAAAGGATGCTCATACGGATTGGAAAGGTAAATCTGAATCTCAATCTACTCGTGATAGAGATCTTAGATGTTTGAAGTGTTTAGGGAAGGGGCATATTGCATATCAGTGTCCAAACCGAAGAGTTATGCTTACAAGAGACAATTGGGAGGTTGAATCTTAAAGTGACAAGTCTAAAAGTGAAGAGATGCCACCTTTGGTGGATTGTAGTGATGAGGAGATTTCATATTCTGTTAAGGGGGAGGCCTTGGTTATAAGGTGTGCACTGAACATGTAAATCAAAGATGTTGTAGATCAGCAACGGGAAAACATATTTCACACTCGATGTCACATCTAAAACAAGGTATGTAGCATGATAATCGATGGAGGTAGTTGTGCTAATGTAGCTAGTGGTACTCTTGTGAAGAAATTGAATCTGAGTTGTATTAAGCATCCTAGGCCTTGTAGATTGCAATGGTTGAATACATGTGTTGAAGTGAAGGTTACTAAGCAAGTATTTATTGTGTTTGCTATTTGGAAGTATTCTGATGAGGTTATGTGTGAAAGTCCCAATGCATGCTAGTCAATTGCTTTTAGGGTGTCCATGGCAGTTTGATCGGAAGGCGATTCATGATGGGTTTAGAAATAGGTTCCCTATTGTAAAGGATGGTAAAACCATCACTCTTGTACCTCTTTCTTCAAAACAAATGTATGATGATTAAATGAAATTAAAAGGGGAGTGTGAGGATGAGAAGAGTGAAAATTTACGTGAGGACAATGGTGAGAGAAGACCATCAGATTCGGCTAAACCTAAATCATTAATTAACCGGTTGAGAGTGGAGGTAAAACCCAATGAGTGAAGAAAGTAAGCTTCTGTGATGATAATAGTGTGGAAAAAATTAAAGAAACAACCTAATTTTTATGTTAAAGGAGCTCAAATCATATTCGTGTTTTTCACTAACAAGCCGATGATCTTACTTGTGTATAAGGATGCTTATTTCATCGTCAGATGGTTGAATGGCATGACATTGTGTGGTTCAAGAATGCTGTTCCAAGACATTCATTTCTTCTATGGATAGCCGTCCAACAGAAACTCACAACTCAAGATAAACTTCATCGGTTTGGTATACATGGTCCCAATAGATGCTCACTCTGTCTCCGCAACAATGAGGATCACAACCACTTGTTCTTTGAATGCTCCTATACTAAAGCGATCTGGTGGGATGTTTGTGACAGATGCGACATTCCAAGAATGACAAAAGGCTGGGATGAATGGATTCGATGGGCCACTGTCTCTTGGCATGGCAAGAGTTTCGTCAATTTTTCTCGTAAACTGAGTTTTGCAGCTACAGTGTATCATGTATGGCAAGAACGGAATGCAAGGATCTTTGCTGGAATGTCTAGAACTCCAAATTTGGTCCTTAATCAAATCGAATGTATCATTCGTGATAAGCTTGATTTGATGAGGAATGTCGTACCAACAAATGAAAACACAAGGATCCAACGAGCTTGGAGGGTGAATACCATAGATTCTTAATCTGTTAGTTAGCTGGTTGTATTGGTTTCCCTAACGAATCTAGTGAGGTTTCAGTTTTACAGTCGGTGGCTAGCCTGTAGCCATCTGTTGTTTTATGTTTCTGTTATCATTGTAAATCTGGGGTATGCCCCTTATAATGTTTGTATCTTCTTCTTTTAATACATACGTCAACTTACCAAAAAAAAAAAGGATGCTTATTTTAACTCTAACGATCTTGATTTTGCTATTCTTAGTGTGTCTGTTTCTTTGTTGCAGGAGTTTGATGATGCATTCCCTAAAGACATCCCTAGTGGATTACCACCGTTAAGGGGAATTGAACATCAGATTGACCTTGTACCCGGAGCTTCGATTCCTAACCGTCCAGCCTATAAAAGCAACCCCGAGGAGACAAAGGAGCTTCAAAGGCAAGTAGATGAACTGATGATGAAGGCGTACATTCATAAGAGTATGAGCCCTTGTGTTGTGCCAGTGTTACTTGTGCCTAAAAAGGACATGGAGTGTCGACTGTCGTGCTGTCAATAACATAATAGTAAAGTATCAACATCCTATTCCTAGGTTTGATGACATGCTAGATGAGTTACATGGATCGTGTATTTTCTCTAAAATTAAAGTGGGTACCATCAGATTACGATGAAAGAGGGTGATAAGTGGAAAACTGCATTTAAGACTAAGCATGGTTTGTATGAATGGTTACTCATGCCGTTTGGACTTACAAATGCGCCTAGTATGTTTATGCGTTTAATGAATCATGTATTGCGTGCGTTTATAGGTAAGTTTATTGTTTTGTATTTTGATGACATTTTGATCTATAACAAGAACTTAAATGAGCATCTTGATCAATTACGTAATGTACTTAGTGTATTGCGTAATGAGCAATTGTATGCTAATCTTAAGAAGTGTACCTTTTGCATGGAGAAAATTGTGTTTCTTGGCTATGTCGTAACCGCGCAGGGTATCGAGATGGACGAGGAGAAAGTTAAGGCCATCCAGGATTGGCCTACAACAAAATCAGTAAGTGAGGAAAGGAGTTTTCATGGACTTGCTAGTTTTTATAGAAGGTTTGTGAAGGATTTTAGCACTATTGCTGCACCTTTAACTGAAATTGTGAAAAAGTTTGTTGGATTTACATGGAATGATAAACAGGATAAGGCTTTTAATTTGTTGAAAGATAAACTTTGTTCGACGCCTATTTTAGCTTTGCCAGACTTTATGAGAGCTTTTAAAGTTGAATGTGATGTGTTAGGTACTGGTATAGGAGCTGTGTTAATGTAGAATAGGAGGCCCATTGCATATTTTTGCGAAAAACTTAATGAGGCAGCCTTGAATATGACAATGAGCTATATGCCTTGGTAAGGACTTTAGAGACGTTATGGGGAAAATTGGGTACTAAATTGTTGTTTTCAACTACTTGTCACCCCCAAACAGATGGACAAACCGAAATAGTTAATAGGACCTTAACACAACTTCTGCGTACTGTAATTCAAAAGAACTTAAAGAATTAGGAAAATTGTTTGCCATTTATAGAGTATGCATATAATCGTAGTGTGCACTCTACTACTGAATTTCCACCATTTGAAATTGTGTATGGATTCAACCCTTTTAACTCCCATGGATTTGATTCATTTGCCTGTTGATGAAAGGGTTAGTTTGGATGGTAATCGTAAAGCACAGGTGGTGAAGACACTTCATAAGAGTGTGCGACAACAGATTGAAAAGAGGAATTGTGTGTATGTGACCAAAGCCAATAAAGGGCGTAAACATGTTGTCTTTTAGCTCGGTGATTGGGTTTGGGTGCATGTGTGCAAGGAGAGATTTCTGGCCCATAGGAAATCAAAGCTACAACCAGGAGGAGATGGGCCATTTCAGATCTTTGAGAGAATCAATGACAATGCTTATAAAGTTAATTTGTTAGGTGAGTATGGTATTAGAGCCACTTTTAATGTTTCTGATCTTACACTGTTTGATGTAGGTGATGATTCGAGGTTGAATCCTTTTGAAGAGAGAAGGGATTATGAGCATCAGCCCAACACTAAGCGCAATCATGCCAACGCCCCATTGGAGGTTTCAATTGGACCAATTACAAGAGCTAGGGCGAAGAAGCTTAAAAAAGCATTGAATGGGCTTGTTCAGAACATATATAACAAGATGGACTTAGAGGAGCTTGGGACATCTAAGGAGCATGAAGGATAGCCTCTAATTCATCTAATTCAGGTCCAAAAAGAGTCCAATTCGTGAGGAATAGGGGGTTGATGTGTCCGGCCCCATACCAGCCTTGTTAGGCTTGTTTTTCCTAATGCTACAAAGATAGAAAGTCAGCAACACAAATTTTCCAAATCAGATTTACCCTAGTTTATTTGCGACTTCTTAAGGGTGACAAATATGATTCTAGCATATTTAGGATAATAAGTTTTGGATTTTTATTATTTTCTTCATAGTCTTTGGGTTGTTATTACTTATTTGGGTCAATTGTAAGTGGGCCTCATATAAGTTCACCTAAAGGGGTCCATTAGGGTTTATTTAAGTCTAGAGTCAATATAAATAAAGGCATAACCAAACATGTAAGGTTTACACAATTTTCATATCAATAAACTTCTTTGCCGTACTTGTTGTGTGTTGGTGGGATAATCTCCCTTCCTTGGTTCTCTAAAGAACTGAAAACGACTTATCGAATAACAACTGGCTTTGTGGCTTCATCCTTATACTTCTCGTTCACGAATCAATATTCGTTGGGTGGAGGTTTTCCGTTTCCAATAGTGCTGGTGCCTAGGTACAAGTTATCTTTGTGTCACACTCCTATCAAACTTGATTTACTTGGCTTTCCAGGAATTTGTGTCTTTAAGTGTGGGTTGTGTGACCATGTGATCACGAGGTTCGCATCAGGAATGCTCGCTTCCATGGTGAAGCTCCCCGTACTAGTTCGATGATTTTTAGAGATATTATGAGTTGTATTGTTTCGAAAGTTAATTCTATTCGTAATATGGCTTCTTCGACTACTTTTAGAAGACTTCATATTGCTTGGGGATTTTCTGATGATATTTTCAATCCTATTTGATTTAATTTTTGGCTCTTTAGGTTTTGAGGACATTTTCACCTAGTTGTTCCCGGGATCTACCCGGTTATTTATATTGTTTCTGTTTTATTTAGGGCAAGCAGGTTTGTTCGTCAGTGCCTACCTTTTTCTTTATTGTATTTTGCTATTTTTTGGTTAATATACTTACCTTATCCCAAAAATAACATTGGTGGCTACCCTTTTCTTTTGTTTCTACGATTAATGGGCTGCATGGAAGGCTATAAATAAGTCTTGAATATGTTCTGTAATATTTTCTTTGTTTCTCTTCTTCTTATAGCAGAACATGGATTTAATATTATGGGCTTTATTTTATTTTGTTAGCTATAGCTCAAGACTTTTTTGAGCTTAATTAATACTTTGTTTTTAGCTAGGATCCAAGGCTTGTTTGGATCAGGTTATGAGTTGTTTAGTTTAAGGTTTTTGAGTCAGTTTTGTAAGTGGGTCAAATCAGTCCACTAGGATTAATTTTTCAAGAACTATTTAAACTTATGTAACCTAAATTTCACCAGCAATTGATGAATATTACTTCTGAATTTTTCAGTTTTAATGTGTGAGAGTGATTCTTGCATTCTTCAATTCTTGAACAAACGGAATATGATTTATCGAAGATGAACTGGCTTCGTGATGTCATTCTACTTCATTCCAATAGTGTATGTGCCTTGGGGCAAGTTTCCATTGTGTCACACTCCTATCGGATTTGTTTCAGCTTTCTAGGATCATATCTCAATCTTGATTGTGGGTTACGTGACCACATGATCACGAGGTTCGCTTCATATTTGAAATTGAGTGTGATGCATCTGGAATAAGAATAAAAGTTGTGTTAATGCAGGATCAAAGACCCATTGCTTATTTTAGTGAGAAGTTAAGTGGAGTGAATTTGAACTATTCCACTTATAATAAAGAACCGTATGATTTGGTATGAACCTTTGAGACATGGTAGCATTATTTGTGGCTGAAGGAGTTCATAATCCATTCAAATCATGAGTCCTTGAAACATATGAAAGGACAAGGTAAGTCGAATATGAGACATGCAAAATGGGTTGAATTCTTTGAGACTTTTCCTTACATAATCAAGTATAAAAAAGGCAAATAGAACATAATAGCTAATGCTCTTTCGCGTAGGTTAGTTCTTTTAAGTACTATAAGTACTAGATTGCTAGGCTTAAATATGTGAAGGCATTGAAAGAAGCATTGAATGGACTGGTTCTGCAAGTTTCAGCCATGGCTGAACTTGGGGATCTCTTGGAGTATCAAGAGGAGGCCTTAATATATTTAATCAATGTGCAAGAGGGGCCCAATCCACCCTTATTTGGGCAGAGAAGTTTTAACAACAAGAGTGCCAATTTTATATCAATTTTGGCCAGCCTTGTTATGTGATGTTTCCATGTGTTTTGTGGAGTCCTAACTAATATTAAATTTCCTATTATATGTGGGAATATTAATTATTTCCTGTAAATATTAGAGTTTATTATTTTAACTTTATTTTCTTATAAGGTAAGGAGAAAAGACAGCAAAGAAAACAAAGGAATCCAAAATGACTTAGGAAATACATGTGGTGGCAAAGTTTTCTTGTTGTGCAAGGAGAATAATTCAATAACTTAATTGTGTTTCATAGTATTGGAAGGATACTAAGAGGTGTCACATATGAGCATTAAAGGTGACATCCTTTTCCTTCCAAAAGAAGGATAAATACAAGGTTGAGATTGAAATCTTACTCTAACTTGGAAATCAAAGGGGCGACAACTTCTCCTTTAATTCCTAGGATTATTAGGCAGCATGCTATAAATAAGTTTTGTATTAGACTTACAATTTTTTTCTCTTCTTCTTCTCTTCTCACGAAAAATAAAGACGTAGGACTTATAGACTTTATTTTTATTTTGTTAGCTACAACTCAAGGATTTTTTGAGTTTAATTTATACTTTGTTTCCAACAAAGATACAAGGTTTGTTTGGATCCAGTTTTGAGCTTACTAATAAAGGTTTTAGGTCAATTTTTGTATGTGGGTCAATTTAGCCCACAACGGTAGATCCATTAGGGTTAATTTTTCAAAACTATTTAAACACATGTAAGGCTAAGTTTCGGCAACCATTGGTGAATAATACTTATGCACTTTTTAGTTTTAACATGTAAGAGAGCTTCTTGTATTCTTTGGTTCTTAAACGAACTAAATTTGATTTATCGAAGATTAACTGGCTTCCTGGCTTCATTCGACTTCATTCCAATATTGTTGGTGCCTTGGGTCTAGTTTTCATTGTGTCACACTCCTATCAGACCTCTTTCAACTTTCCAGGATCAAATCTAAATCTTGATTGTGGATTGCATGACCATGTGATCACAAGATTTGCATTAGAGAGGATTTTAATTGCAGCCTTTGTATTTATGCTTTTTTTTTAAAGGAAACTAGTTATTATCCTTAATTTCATTCTTTTGCCGCCATTAATTGTCCTTCCAATACTAGGAAACATAATCAAAGTTGCTGAAATATTCTTCTTGCATACTAGGAAACCTTGACGCCATTTATGTTTCCCAAATCAGCTTTGATTCATACCATACAATTTCTTCTTCTCTTCTCATAGTAGCATAGGGGATTAACTTATGAATTTTATTTTTATTATTTCAACTATAGTCCAAGACTTGTTTGGATTTAATTAATACTTTATTTTCAGTTAGGATCCCAGGCTTGTTTAGATTAGGGTTTAGGCGTAATAGGTTTTGGGTAGGTTTTATAAGTGAGTCACTTCAGCCTGTAAGGGTAAATCCATTAGAGTTAATTGTTCAGAAGTACTTAAACTCCTGTAAGGGTTTGGCAACCATTGATGAATAATACTTATGAACTTTTCAGTTTTAACGTAGTAACGCAACCCACAATCAAGCTTGAGATCTGATCCCGGAAAGCCGAAAGAGGTCTAATATGAATGTGACATAAGCCAAAAAAGATCTGATCCCGGTTGCGTGATCCCGAGGTTCACATCAGATGTATTCAATGAGCTTATTCAGAGTATTTGGGCCAAAGTGAATTTTAAAGAGGCTACAACTTCAACAAATGTTAATCATACCCTAGTTAATCTAATCTATATGCAAAAGGGGCATGATTCATCTATAATATGGGCCTAATTATTTCACAATGGTGGGCTAATTACTTTCAGCATTAGAGGAAGTTTTGGGCTTATTTTATCTAATGTGCAGTTTTACTCTAACAAACATAATTTTCTATCCGAATGTTAGATTGGGCTAAAATTTACCAGAAGTTTCTTGGTCTTATTCTATATTGATTTAAAACTTCAAGGCAATCGAACATCAGAAAAGCCTTGTGATAAGGCCCAGAAGCTACTATAAGAGAATTTTATTTGTTTCCTAATTGATTTAGGATTTTTTTTTCTATTTTATTTATAACTCTTTTGTTATTGTTCCAACATTATTTAGGACATTAAACTACTCTGACTTATCGAACAATAACCAAGCTTCATTGCATCTTTATACATCTTATTCATGTCTCTTTATAGTTGTTGGGTAGTGGTTCGATTACTTATAGTTTTGGTATCTTGGTACAAGTTATCATTATGTCAAGCTCAATTCTAAACCTTATCTTAGCTTTCATGGGAAGAGTCGATTTGACTGTGGGTTTTTGGACTTTTATAACTTTGCAGTTTGCATCAGTTGGTATCAGAGTAAGGCTTTAAATCAAGTTATATCCCTTTTATATTCAAATTTCAACATACTTCATTGTTGCCGAGTTATTTATCTTCTCCAAAAACTACTCACAACATCAAGTTAACAAAAAACAAAAAGACATCATCTGCAATCTTCATTAAATAAAGTTTTATAGAAAAAGAAGAACAAAGAAAATAAATTTTTAGGGTTTGCTGTAAATTTGATTTAAAGAAACATAGAGTTTGGCCATTGGCTTTAAATATTAAAACAAGTCTTGATTCTTGTGTTTCTTGGAGATAAATCTTGATTTGAGATATTTTAGGTTTAGTTGGTTGGGTTTTCTTAAAAATTAAAAAAGGTAGTTTTTGTGTCATTGTTTTGTTTTTGCTGTTTAGTTTCGGCCAACATATATATAAAAAACAAAAATTGAAAGTGCTTTTGTTATTTTAAGTCATTTAAATCTTAATCCATCAGATTTTTAGATTTTCATAGTCTTTGTTTTCATGTCTTCGTATCGTTCATATTTCACACGAATTTGTATTGATATTGATAATTTTGTATTCGAAGTTTTGTATTAATAGTTTTTAGTCTTTATTGCTTCTTGAGTCTTTACATTATTTCATTTTGTATTAAAATGTTTTGAATCAATATTTTTTATAGCTCCTACACTGAGAATCATTTTTTTTCTTCTTTATCTTCAAAATTGATAGCTAGATCTAGCACCTCCTTATTTTATCATTGCAAAATAAAAAAAAATAACTATAAGTTTTTTTGTTTCTAATAGTGGAATGTCTGTTGTTGAAGAATCTATCTATAGATCTATGTTGTTTATGGAGGCACAATGATGCGGATCAGCCCAACACCAAGCGTAATCATGTCAACGACCCATTGGAGGTACCAATTGGGCCAATCACAAGAGCTAGGGCAAAGAAGCTTAAAGAAGCATTGAATGGGCTTGTTCAGAACATATGGAGCAAAATAGACCTAGAGAGGCTTGAGACATTTAAGGAGCATGAAGGACAGCCTTTAATTCATCTAGTTCAGGTCCAAGAAGAGCCCAATTCGTGTGGAACAAGGGGTTGATGTGTCCGGCCCAATACCAGCCTTGTTAGGCTTGTTATTTTTCCTAATGCTACAAGGATAAAAAGTCAGCAATTTATTCTCCTAATTAAGTAAGGAAGTTGGTCATATCTTATTCCTAAAGAGGGGAGGACTATTTAATGCTTTTCCTAACTAAGGAAGGAAAATAATTAAATCAGCAACAAAGGAGGAAATTTATTTTCTTATTTGTCAAAATTAAACAAGGAAATCCAAGCTAATCAAGGACATCAAGGGGTGTCCATTAGGGTTTCTTTAAGTCTAGAGTCAGTATAAATAACAGCATAACCAAACATGCAAGGACACAATTTTCAGATCAATAAACTTTTTTGCTGCACTTATTGTGTGTTGGCGGGATAATCTTCCTTCCTTGGTTTCTCTAAAGAACTGAAAATGACTTATCGAAGAACAACTGTCTTCGTGGCGTCATCCTTATACTTCTTGTTCGCGAATCAATTTTCGTTGGGTGGGGGTCTCCGTTTCCAATATTTCTGGTGCCTAGGTACAAGTTATCTTTGTGTCACACTCCTATCAAACGTGATTTACTTGGCTTTTTGGGAATTGGTGTCTTTGCGTGTGGGTTGCGTGACCACGTGATCACGAGGTTCGCATCACACAACAAGAAGAATAGCCTGAAAACTGAAAAGAACAAGTAGAGAAGGTGTTGTTGTGAAGTAGAAATCTATAAATGAATATCTATTTTAATTGCACAAAATTGAAACTTTACGTGTTGTTAATTGAGTTACTTACATTTTATTTTAGGCTTTTTAGGCTACATCTTAACATATACAAAATTGCAACAAGCTAATGCGCAAACTTGTTTCATTTATATAATTGAATTTTTATCTAATCAAAGAGCAAACTTGTTTCATTTATATATTTGAATTTTTATCTAATCAAAGACCAAAATTCTATTTTGTTTTCTCTGTGCTATAAGACTCAAAGTAAGAACATTGATAAGTTATAGGGGCTACGGGCAACATGCTTTGTTTCCATAAGCACGATGAACCTTTAGTTTATAGGACAACAAATGGACTTAACATGAGCTCATTGTCCCACATTTTAAATGGATTTTGAACTTGTATAGTCCCTGTCCCTCACTGCATGGCTTAGTTGGTCAACTCGTGTTTCATTACTTGTAATTAATGGCTATGAAACTGGGCCTGAAATAATCAAATGTTATAGTTAAGTTTCTTAGATGTGGATGATGTGGATCAACCCACAAACACGAAGGACCCATTACACGTTCCAAATGGACCCATTATAAAGTCCAAAGCGAAGGCATTGAAAGACGTAGTTGTGCAAGTTTCGGCCAAGGTTAAACTTAGGGATCCTTTGGAGTATCAAAAGGAGGAGTTAGTATATTTAATCTATGTGCAAGAGGGTCATAATCCACCATTATTTAGGCCATGAAATTTCGACAATAAGGCTGAAAGTTTATTTCAGTTTCAGTTAGCCTTGTTATGTGATGTTTTCCATGTGTTTTGTGTATTTTTAACTAGTTTGAATTTCCTTTTATGTGTTGGAACATTAATTATTTCCTTTAAATTTTAGGATTTATTATTTTAATTTTATCCGTTGTCAGGTGAGGAGAAAACATAGCAAAGAAAACCAAGGAATCGAAGTTGACCTAGGAAACATATGTGGTGGCAAATTTTCATGTTGTGCAAGGAGAATAATTCAGCAACTCAATTGTATTTCCTAGTATTGGAAGGTGATACGATCCAGGAAAGGTCAAATTCAGATTTTGACGTAAAATGTGCAACTATCCAGTTTTACGGCAACAACCATAATTCTCAATCTGACAGTTGGATCGAGCTGAAAGTTTACGGGGAGTCTCCTGACATGTTTTCCTACCTTGTTTTACAATTTCAGGTCCATCAGAGTTCGGGAAGGCATCGAAACACGGGTCAACAGAGGCTGTATGAATTTTGTTATTTACTTCCTTTTGACTTGTGGACTTCCTATTTGGCTAGGATTCTTTTCCTAAAAGGATGTGGCAGCTTATTTTGGAAATCTACTAATTCTACAAAGATCTTTAATGGGCTGCAACATAGTTTCCAAGTGTGGCAAGGATTCATAATTATTTCAGAATCCTTTTCTTACAAGGATTCCTAGCTACAAAAAGGAAAGATAAAGGTTGCTTAGATTACAAACTAACTACATGAGAAATAAAAGTGAAGAAATTCATGCATATGGTTAAATAAAAACGGGAATTTAGAAATTTTTGGATATAAGTTTATGGACGAAATATTTCGAGACAATATAAATCAACCCGAAAATGTTGAGGGTTGAATTAAATTAAAGAAAATAAGATAAACTAAAAAGAAGTGGGGGCAAAACTAATACATTTAAAGAAAATGGGGTCTAAATGCAAATAAGAATAATTATAGAGCATAAATACTACTCTTCTTATCAAAAATAGATCTGCAACTATTGTGAAGAAAGAAGAAAGGGAGTTTTGGTATCTATTTCTACAAATCAAGAGAGAAACACCAAAATTTCAAGAACCCATCCAAGATTAAGGGTTTATAGATGGAATAAACACTGGTGGGCAAGTGATTAACAAGGAAATTGAACAAGAAGAGAAGATGGAGGGCTGGCTATCATTAGATAAGAAAGGAGGAAGTTGAAAATCTTCAACTGGTTGAAGATCAAAACCTTAATTCGTACCGGGTAAGGTATTCTAAACATGATCTTATAAGTCATTTTAAATTCGATAAGGAATTGATGCCTTGATGTGAATTATAGATTAGGATTCTTAGACTTAAATTTGGGGGAAAAGTATTTGTTGTAAAAATTAAGTTAATTCATGTGTGGTATGTGATTGGGGACGTGAAACCATGATAATTTACCCAGAAAATATAGTTTGGGAAATTTATGTGTGAAGGGAAGGGGGGGGTGACGAATCTGGACAGACTCGTCTCCTGACTTTCAGTAAGATTTCGGATAGGAGGATGAGGGAGAACCAGTGTCCCTCATAGAAATTATAGTTTTGGATGTTAGCTAACTAAGGAAATTGGTCTTGCTCAATTTACAGCTGTAGAACTCCAGTTATGGGTTATCAACCGAGACTGGGTCATGACAGACCCTGTAGAGCAGTAAGTCTGATTTTTGTTTTATGAGCAATTATGACTATCTTAGGGGCAGAACTGGGTTCTCCTTCCTCAGGAGACTTGTAGCCCCATGTCTTAGTTTTCCAACGAGACCAATCTTGCTTGCAACGGAGTTCTATAACTCTAGATATAGTTAAAAATCTGAGGAGAGGTCGGACAGTAACAGTTCAATGTCTAGACAGTAACAGTTCAAAAATGAGACAGTAACAGTTCAATATCTTGACAGTAACAGTTCAAGACAGTAATAGTTCAATGTCTAGACAGTAACAGTTCAAAAATGAGACAGTAACAGTTGGACAGTAACAGTCCAAGCGTATGTTAATGAGCGATTTTGACTACCTTAGAGGCAGAACTGGGTTCTTCTCAAAACATAGAACTTGTAGCCTCATGTCTTACCTTTCCAACGCCACAAATTTCGCTTGAATCGGAGTTCTATAACTCCAGATATAGTTAAAAATATAAGGAGAGGTCAGACAGTAACAGTTCAAAAATGGACAGTAACAGTTGGACAGTAACAGTCCAAACATCTGTTAATGAGCGATTTTGACTACCTTAGAGGCAGAACTGGGTTCTTCCCAAAACATAGAACTTGTAGCCTCATGTCTTACCTTTCGAACGCCACAAATTTGGCTTGAATCGGAGTTCTATAACTCCAGATATAGTCAAAACTCTGAGGAGAGATCAGACAGTAACAGTTCAAAAATGGACAGTAACAGTTGGACAGTAACAATCCAAGCGTTTGTTAATGAGCAATTTTGACTACCTTAGAGGCAGAATTGGGTTCTTCCCAAAACATAGAACTTGTAGCCTCATGTCTTACCTTTCCAACGCCACAAATTTTTCTTGAATCGGAGTTCTATAACTCCAGATATAGTTAAAAATCTAAGGAGAGGTCAGACAGTAACAGTTCAAAAATGGACAGTAACAGTCCAAACGTCTGTTAATGAGCGATTTTGACTACCTTAGAGGCAGAACTGAGTTCTTCCCAAAACATAGAACTTGTAGCCTCATGTCTTACCTTTCCAACGCCACAAATTTTGCTTGAATCGGAGTTCTATAACTCCAGATATAGTTAAAAATATGAGGAGAGGTCAGACAGTAACAGTTCAAAAATGGACAGTAACAGTTGGACAGTAACAGTCCAAACATCTGTTAATGAGCGATTTTGACTACCTTAGAGGCAGAACTGGGTTCTTCCCAAAACATAGAACTTGTAGCCTCATGTCTTCCCTTTCCAACGCCACAAATGTTGCTTGAATCGGAGTTTTATAACTCCAGATATAGTTAAAAATCTGAGGAGAGGTCAGACAGTAACAGTTCAAAGAGGAAGCAGTAACAGTTGGACAGTGAAAGTCCAAATATAAAGAAAGGAATGATAACTAGGATTGGACAAAGAATGACAGTAATAATGAGTGAAATGAGAAAAACATAAAGTACTAAGAAATGACTGAAAGAAAGACTTATTGGTTGTTGATATGGTTATTATAAAACATATCCTTGAGTGAGGAAAATTTATGAGATAAACCTGTGATTTGCAGGAGGGACCACAGACGTGGTGCAACAGCAGCAGCAGGGGAGCACGAGTAGAGCTTCTATTGCAGGTAGGTGATTCACACCTATGCTTCCTAGTTAAATTCCATGATTTAATATATTTTGATGTGAAATGTGAATTACTGAATGTATGTGTATTCAAGGTGAAAAGTTGTTATGTGAATTGCCAAGTGATGAAATTATTACTGAAAAAGGAAAATATGATAAGTGTGATTTAAGGCATAAACTAGCATACATTAAGTGTATGTTAGGATCCCGGGTAAGGGGATCACCCTGTATTGGCTAGCATACATTTAGTGTATGTTAGGATCCCGGGTAAGGGGATCGTCACGAATGGACTACCATACATTTAGTGTATGTTAGGATCCCGGGTAAGGGGATCTCCACGTATTGGCTAACATACATTCAGTGTATGTTAGGATCCCGGGTAAGGGGATCACCATGGAATGGCCAGCATACATTTAGTGTATGTTAGGATCCCGGGTAAGGGGATCACCATGTATTGTCTAGCATATATTGAGTGTATGTTAGGATCCCGGGAGTGTATGTTAGGATCCCGGGTAAGGGGATCTCCATGTATTGGCTAACATACATTCAGTGTATGTTAGGATCCCGGGTAAGGGGATCACCATGGAATGGCCAGCATACATTTAGTGTATGTTAGGATTCCGGGTAAAGGGATCGCCTTATATCGACTCCTATGGGGTGGTGATGACGATACCAGTGAAATTGGTATCGATAATGGGATAAGCAAAAGTAATCACGTTGATGTCTGGAATGAAGGTTGATAACGGCAGAGGGAACGATTATTAATAGTTGAATAAGGAAGAGATTTTAAATAAATAAAAAAACTAGAAGGGAGAAATAAATGAAATATGAATGCATGTTGCCCTGTTGAAATTATTAGATATTCATATTGTTATATTTATGGAAATATTCACCTTGCAATAATATGTATTTTGTTTCAGGATCATCGCATGCACAACAAGAGTAGATCCTAGCTTATGTTCCCTTTTTGAAGTCTAGGTTCTAAGGAGTATACCCTTGTATTTTGTAAACATGAAAATGGTTGTATAACTTAATTTGTATAATAAATGTTTAAACTTGATTGGATGAATTTAACGTTGTAGTTTATATAACCATATTTTATGTCTATGAATTTATATTTATTTAAATTATCCATCCATAATGATATTTTTGTTATATCATGCATATCATAAATATTATGGTTGATAGGTGTGAGTATAATTGTGGAATTGAAACCCAGGCTGATTGGGTCGGAAATTAAGTTATGAGATGCGAACTGTTAGAAGTATAAACAGGTTACATGTCGGTAAATTGGGACCTTCCGGTATAGGGGGGGACTCCGTTGAAATTTCTGGTAGATGTTAACACGAAGACCGTGAATATGTATATATATATATAAAAAAAAAATTAACTACTCTGTTTTTCTATTGACATGAGATTGTGGTTTTATCCCAGAAATGGGGGATGTTACTGGTCCATTAGGGTTTATTTAAGTCTACAGTTAGTATAAATAAAGGCATAACCAGACACAAAGTTAGACAATTCAGATTAATAAAACTTCTTGTTTGCCGCACTTTGTGTGTGTGTGTTGGTGAGATAATCTCTCTTCCATGGTTCTCTAATGAACTGAAAAACGACTTATCGAAGAACAATTGTCTTCGTGGTGTCATCCTTATACTTCTCGTTCGTGAATCAATATTCGTTGGGTGGGGGTCTCCGTTTCCAATAGTGCTGGTGCCTAGGTACAAGTTATCTTTGTGTCACACTCCTATCAAACCTGATTTACTTGGCTTTCCGGGAATTGGTGTCTTTGCGTGTGAGTTGCGTGACCATGTGATCATGAGGTTCGCATCATTTGGTGTTAGAGTTTGTCTCCATTAATCAGGTTAATCGCACCACATATCAAATTTAGGGTCAATTGGATATCGTTTGCTTAGGGTTTCAAATTCGGGTGTAATTAAGTCTGATTCATAATGTTTTTGTGTCAGTATATCAAACCTTGTCGTAAATTGCTCAAACTTTATATTCTGTCTATTTGGGTTGATATCGCACTATATCTGAAATTTTACCTCAATTGGACATCATTTACTTTAGGTTCCAGATTCGGACTTAACTCGTTGTAAACGAGTCTCTTTTGCGTCAACTTTTGAAATTCGCTTGCTTTCTGTTGTTTTCGTTTCTTGCAGTTTATTTCACCATATTTGGGTGTTGTTTCATCATCTTGCTTATTTTTGTTTCAGTTTTTATTTGAGTCTTCAGTTTCGTTCATATTTAGGATAGACTCGCTTGCTACTTGCGAGACTATCATCGCAGTTTTGTTTTGCTTGTTTTCTAGTTTTTATTGCCTCTTGAGTCATATATATATTTGCATTGCGCTGCCAAGTTGGTTCTATTTGGTGTTGATTTCAGTTGCGCAAGAACCGCAAGAAGGTGAGACGAGAGGTGTGAGCGTGTGAGGATATTAAGAGTATTTGAGCGAAACACGAGCGATGTGAGGATTTGTTTTTACCACTAACCAATTTTTGCAGGTACTATCATGTCAGTTAAAACAACACAACACCCCGTCACGATGTAGAACTTAAATTCCAATTGCAAACCATGACGAAGATGATGGAAATAATGAATTTCGTGATAGGGAACGTGTGTGACATACTTGAGAAGGTGGGAAAACATGGAAACATGGCTGGGACATGTACCCAAGACGTGAGAAAGGTTGGGGCTGAACACAAATCTAATAATGGCAGTGGGGTCGAAAGGCTAAGGTGGGCTGATTATGAGGATTTTAGGGAGGACGTTGATGATATTGGTGATGGTGGTTTTAAGGATGAGACCATAGGCCATCGGGAAGGTTTTCGGCGGCCTAGAAACCAAAGGGATTTCATGTATTGTGATGAGGTGTTATGAAAAAAGAAAATGAGGATTCAAAAGGAGAGGTGGTATCAAATGGAGAGAAATAAAGAGATTAGTGTTCTAAAAAAAGAATCCAAGAGTCTATCCCGTATTCTAAGGGAGATGAAGCAACAACTTGATGTGTTAATGGCAGCACTCAATGCCCAGCAAGCTTCAAAAAGAGAGGAGAAAATACACTGCAATGATGATATACGAAATAGAACGGCTGCTACTTTCATCCAAAGTTGTTGGCGACGATTGTTGGCAAGAAAAGAACTCCAAAGCCTTCAAAAAAAGGCTAAGGAATTTTCCATTCAACTTGTTGGTGATTCGAGGACGAATCATCTTGAAGATAGAGGGAATGATACGATCCAGGAAAGGTTAAATTCAGATTTTGACGTAAAATGTGCAACTATCCAGGTTTACGACAACATTCCTAATTCTCAATCTGACTGTTGGATCGAGCTAAAAGTTTACGTGGAGTCTCTTGACATGTTTTTCTACCTTGGTTTAAAATTTCAGGTCAATCGGAGTTCAGGAAGGCATCGGAACACCGGTCAACAGAGGCTGTACGAATTTTGTTATTTACTTCCTTTTAACTTGTGGACTTTCTATTTGGCTAGGATTCTTTTCCTAAAAGGATGTGACAGCTTATTTTGGAAATCTACTAATTCTACAAAGATCTTTAATGGGCTGCAACATAGTTTCCAAGTGTGGCAAGGATTCATAATTATTTTAGAATCCTTTTCTTACAAGGATTCCTAGCTACAAAAAGGAAGAAGACTTCAGAATAAATTCTACCTTCAGATCAGATTTTCTAGTCTATTTGGGACTTCTTAATGGTGACAAATCTGATTCTAGAATATTTAGGATGGTAATTTTTGGATTTTTATTATTTTCTTCTTAGTGTTTGGGTTATTATTACTTATTTGGGTCAATTGTAAGTGGACTTAATATAAGTCCACCTAAGGGGGGTCCATTAGGGTTTATTTAAGTCTAGAGTTAGTATAAATAAAGGCATAACCAGACACAAAGTTAGACAATTCAGATTAATAAAACTTCTTGTTTGCCGCACTTTGTGTGTGTGTGTGTGTTGGTGAGATAATCTTCCTTCCATGGTTCTCTAATGAAATGAAAAATGACTTATCGAAGAACAACTGTCTTCGTGGTGTCTTCCTTATACTTCTCGTTCGCGAATCAATATTCGTTGGGTGGGGGTCTCCGTTTCCAATAGTGCTGGTGCCTAGGTACAAGTTATCTTTGTGTCACACTCCTATCAAACCTGATTTACTTGGCTTTCCGGGAATTGGTGTCTTTGCGTGTGGGTTGCGTGACCATGTGATCACGAGATTCGCATCAGAAGGATACCAAGAGGTGGCAAAGAGGAGCTTTAAAGGTGATTAGTACTTAAAAGTGCATTTTTATCAAGGTTTTATATCATTATTTTGCACTTGAAGTATCAATAACTCCTTAACTAAAGCATGTTTTATAATAACGTATCTAATAATATAAGATACCTTTAATTTATGGTAAATGTTCATCTTAAATGCATGCCTATCACATAAATGAAAGAATTGATTGATGAGTTGAAGTACTGAAATTGAAAGGACAAAGAGATGGCCAAACTTAGAAAAAAAGATGCTGGTGCAGTCCAAACTGGAACACTGTTCGGTAATTGCGTCATATCTGGAGCTGTAGATCTTGGATTTAGGTCCATTTTATATGGATGGAAAGATAAGATATAGGCCTACAACTTTCATGTGAAGCCCAAGATTTAAAAAGGCCGTTTTCAAGTCCAAATTGCAGCAGCAACAAAGAAGTCCGAATCTGTCCTGCAGCCCAGACACTGTTTAGTGTTCAGCCCATATCTCGAGTTCTAGAAGACCAAATGATCTCAAATTTTGACCCTGGAAAGATGAGACAATTATCTAGAACTTTCATGATTTAAGTTTGTTCAAATTATGACGTCATCAATGACGTTTTTGGCAGACAAGAAGATAAGGATTGTCACCAAGTCAAGATGTGGCCACTCACTCATCAATTAGTCAACAAATCAATAGTTCCGAATTTTGGCCTATAAAAGGAGGCATTTGCCATGTATTGAGGCATCTTGGTGTTCAGATCAAGATCATGCTCTTGCTTTCTCTCTTTATATTTTGTAATGCTTAAGTTTTGTTTATATTAATTTCTTTCTTATGCTTTTCATTTCCTTTCCTTGTTTATTTATGTTTCTCTCTTTCATTATGTTTAACTAAGTTAATTATGTCAAGGTGAAAAGGGTACACTAATGGTATAAGAATAAGTATAATATAAACTTAACATGGACCTTAATGTTGGATACTAACATGCTTTATATTTGTTATCTTGTTCACTTTTAATACTTTGCTTGTTAAATGGTTAATCTAGATTTATGTTGTATAACACCTGGTACAACAAATACTTGGCACTTTCATAGCCCATACTGTATGGTATAACCAACACCTGAGCTATGAAAGGAACTTGATTTGTTGTTAACATAAGTTATAATCATGAATGCCTGACAACATTTACAAGTATTAGCATTATTCGAATAAGATAACTAATGTAATCATGTTAACAATTTATAATCTCATTGGAACCTCCTTTGTGTGTGGTTTCCAATTGAATAATAAGAGTTTATACTATACTTGTTTGAAATACCATTAGTGGATCCTCTAACCTTGACATTTGTTGTTATCATTGTTTAATCCTTACGTTAATCTTCCATCTCAAAGTTCTCATCAACTTCTTCCTCTTCTTCTTCACTATTATTATTATTGTTGTTGTTGTATTGTTGTTATCTATAATTTATACAATTAACCTCCTTGTGGTTCGACCCCGGTCTTACCGGTTTATTTATTACTTCGACACTCCTGCACTTGGGAGAAGACATCAATCTTTTGGTCGTGTCAAAAGGCAACATCATTTTCCTTCCAAAAGAAGGATAAATATAAGGCTGGGATTAAAATTCTATTATAACTTGAAAACCAAAAGGGCAACAACTTCTCCTTCAGTTCATAAGATTATTGGGCAGTGTATCAAACCTTCAGTGTTTTTTTCTTCTCTTCTCACAGCAGATAAAGACCTAGAACTTATAAACTTTATTTTTATTTTGTTAGTTACAACCCAATACTTGTTTGGGTTTAATTAATACTTTGTTTTCAGCTAGGATCTAAGACTTGTTTGGATCAAGGTCAGTTTTTGTATGTGGATCAATTTAGCCCACAAGGGTAGATCTATTAGGGTTAATTTCTCTGAACTATGTAAACACATATAAGCTTAAATTTTAGAGCCATTGATGAATAATACTTCTGAACTTTTTAGTTTTAATGTTTGACAGACCTTCTTGTATTCTTTGGTTATTGAACAAACTAAATCTGACTATTAATTGGCTTCGTGGTATCATTCAAATTCATTCCAATAGTGTTGATGCCTTGGGATAGGTTTCCATTGTGTCACACTCCTATCAAATCTCTTCCGGCTTTCCAGGATCATATCTTAATCTTGATTATGGGTTACGTGACCACGTGATGAAGAGGTTCGCATCAGGGTCCTATGGAGCATCAAGAGGAGGCCTTAATACATTTAATCCATGTGTAAGAGGGGCTCAATCCACCCTTATTTGGGCCGTGAAGTTTCAACAGCAAGACTGCTAATTTTGTATCAATTTCGGTTGCCCTTGTTATATGATGTTTCCATGTGTTTTGTGGATTCTTAACTAGTTTTGGATTTCATATTATGTGTGAGAAAATTCATTATTTCCTTTAAATATTAGGATTTATTATCATTTTTATTTCATTGTCGAGGAAAAAACACAGTAGAGGAAACAAAGGAATCCAAGCTGACTTAGGAAACACAAGGCTGGCACCGTCTCCTTGTTGTGCAAGTAGAATAATCCAACAACTTAATTATATTTCCTAGTATTGGAAGGATACCAAAAGGTGGCAAAGAGGAGCATTAAAGACAACATCCTTTTCCGTCCAAAAGAATGATAAATACAATGTTGATATTAAATCCTATTCTAACATGGAAACTAAAGGGGCAACAACCTACAATGTGTTTTTGTATTTCTCTTCTTAGGGCATATAAAGACTTACGATTTATGGGCATTATTTTTATTTTGTTAGCTACATCCCAAGGCATTTTTTGGCTTAATTAATACTTTTTTTTCATGTAAGATCTAAGACTTGTTTGGATCACGGTTTGGGATTACTAGTAAAGGTTTTGGGTCAGTTTTTGTAACTGGGTCAATTCAGCCCACAAGAATAGATCCATTAGGGTTAATTTATCAAAACTATTTAAACACATGTATGCCTAATTTCAGCACCTTTGACGAATAATACTTCTGAGCTTTTTAGTTTTAATGTGTGAGAGAGATTCTTGCATTCTTTATGATGCTTGATCCAACGGATCGGATTGAGAATTATGATTGTTGCCGTAAAACTGGATAGGTGCATTTTTTACGTCAAAATCCGAATTTGAACTTGTCTAGATCGTATCACTTTAATTCTTGAATGAATTGAATCTGACTTATCGAAGATTAAGTAGCTTTATGGCTTCATTCGGCTTCATTCCAATAGTGTCGGTGCCTTGGGACAAGTTTCCATTGTATCACACTCTTATCAGACCTCTTTTGACTTTCTGAGATCAGATCTCAATCTTGATTAGGATTGCATGATCACGTGATCAAGAGGTTCACATCAATAACCTCATCCGATGGGGGTAGCCACACACAAAAGACTCTCTAACAAAATGGTTTGTTTACAAAACCTGAAAGAAAAATATAACAACATAAAAGAATGAGTTGCTTCACGTCAAACAAAACTCTAGCTTCGAAAGAACATATAAAGAGTGTACTTGAGACAATGGTGTTGGATGCTTGGGCATCGTAGCAAGTGATGGAAAAAACTCATGCATGTCTCTGACCTACTAATGCAAAACCTCTACCACTTACTTCACAGACCCGTTGGCCACACCTATTTTGAAACATATAATGGTTTGTTGACTGAGTTTGAGTATAAGATGCAACTGATATAGATGCACTAGGCATGGACAATCACCTGTTCAGACAATCCCTCAATATAAGTGATCAGTCTGTCCGCAACTAAAACAAGCTTCAGTATGCCTGGAGCAAATTGTGCCATAATGCCTAGATCCATAAGACTGACACAGCGGCCTCCCCTTTGAATCCTGTGGTGTTGACTGAACAATATTTTGACTTCGGGTCTGACCACCTCTACTCATACTATGTCTACCAGCCCTCCTAATAGTAAACCTTGGCGAGAAACTCCTCGATTGTCTAAATTAGCCTTTTTGGCCTCCCTATCCCTTGTTAGGACTTGTATTAGATCGTTGTTGGAAAGAGAACTGACTCGCCACGTTAGGCCTCTTGGCCGAACCAACTGATAATCCATCATCTAACTCTTATGCCTCAATAGCTGGGTTACGATCCATGTCGCACGTGGACATGCGACATCAAGGGGTTAGGGAGATGCCACTTAGTTGTTTGGTTGAGGGTCGCTAGGTAACCCAAATATATTATCAAAAATTTTAAGGATAGGGGACTGGTTGTGGCTAAGGAAGGTATTAACACCTCTAACACACCCTATGATGTGAACCCTAGCGGAGTTGAATGGAATTCGTGAACTCAAGATCTATCTAATCCAAGTTTGCTGAAAATAGGATGAGCTTATCACAATGGAAGATCTGCTCCAAGGCAACAAGACTATAAACCAACCTAATCACAACACCTACACCTGGAGATGAGGGAAATAAGTATAAATTCACATCAAAGATTGGTCAATTCTTTAAAGAGTTGGAAGTTCAATCAAGAACCAAGATTGACAACCAAAAGTCAGCAAAATTAGAATATTATTAGCCAAAAAACTGATATGAAAAATTATTCTCAAGAGTATTTATACCCCGAACCAATAACTCTAGTTTCCCTAATGAGTCACATATAAACTCAATTTTAAATAATAATCAACCTAAGCTAAAACTAGTCTAAACTACTTAAAATAAATAAAATAAATAGGTTTGAAACTCAAACAAGTGTTTCCCCACAAAATAAAGAAAGTTTAATTGCTCACGTATCTTGAAAAAGTCCATTGAAAGCCTCTGTGAACCTCTTAGCTCTAAGCCTTGTAACTGGACCAACTGGAACCTCCAATAAATCCTTTGGTGCTTGGATCACATCATCCTACCTGAGGTAAGTTGCTTTGTGTGGTCTGAATATGGTTTACAAGTTTTGATAGGTTTCTAATCGTTAGTCTATCTATGACTCAAGATAAAGATTCGTTCGTGTGAATAAATGTGGTGTTTAGAATTTATTATAGGCACGTGTGCCCAAATGAATTCTAATTCTTATGGAAAGGATCCATATAGGAACCTTGACAGGGTTCAACTATCTTGGAAGACAGAAGGGTTTTCACAACTCGTATCTTGTGATAAAAAATACTCCTAATTAAATTTGGTGAATATTTAAAGTAATTTTGAGAATTTTCTGGTTAACTCCTGATATTTAAATATCAACCTACTTGTAAGTCCATCATTTATACCAGAATATTGACCATTAATTCACATGAGTTAAATTTTTTTAGGGATTATTGAAAAATTGGTCAAGTTCTCATGAATTCAATAAAATAATTATCAAATCTAAAATGCATGCAAATATATATTTTTCGAATTATGTATAAAAATACTAAAACACACCATGTATTTTATTTTTTAATCCAAATATGATTTTTATTTTTATTTTTTAAGAGACTTGGTTGTATGCTATTAAAACATTTGGATAAATTAGAATTTTTTTTTTATCTTTTTATCTTTTTTATCACAAAATAAAAATAAGTAATTAAAAAAATGAAAATGCAACACACACAACACATTCTCTTTTTTACTATATCTTACTTACACATCTAAAAAAATGCACATGTTTACAAAACACTAAAAATTCAAATTTCTAACAATAATTTGAAAATTGCAAAATGGACCTTCCAAAGGTAAAAAAATAATATGAAGAAGTTATTGGAGCTTAAGAATAGTGCTGGAAGATTTCGGGGCTGGAGGAATAGTGGTGGCGCTTGTATCAACACGCCATCACCACTTATGACGCTTAGAACCACGCACCGCCACTGCTGGAGAGATAGAAAACAAGGTGGATCTAAAACATATTCTTTTTCTCTTATATCTTGTGCTTGCTGTGAGCGTCACCGTGACCTGCAAGTAAAGGAAATCACACAGGCAATTTGTTTTCATCTATTTTTTTCCTTTATTCACAAATTTGTTTCTTGGTTTTTTCCTTTTATTTTGGTTATTTCAACAATCAACAAGGGGTAAAGACACAATGTAATAAAGAGAGAGTATTTTGGTGTAAGGGAGAATCCATGGCTGCTACTGGTGCTAATAGTTAGAGAGAGGACGCCGTACTGGTTCGAGGATAGAGCTACTGCGACTAGTGGTGAAGGAATCAGTTGGTGAGGGGGTGTTGGTTTGATTCTCGGCTGGATGAAGATCTGTTGATAGAAAGTGTTATGGGTGAAAGAATGCAAGGGAGGTGGAAGGTTGAAGGCTCTAGACAGGAGATGGAAGCTGATTGAAGAGGCTTAGGTGTTGCTCATATGGCGTGGTGGAGGAGAAGAGGAACCAACATTGGGTTGATGATGGAGAGGGTAAGCACGACTATCAATTGTGGTTATCATGGAGATGATGGTGATGATTGGTAGTATTGTACCGTAAGGGAGATAAAGAGGAAATTGTGTGTTTTTTTCTTTGATAGTGAAGTTGAAAGGTAGATGAAGAGTTGTTGGTTGGTGTTGAAAAACATAAAAATAGGGAGGAGCTAGCTAAGAGAGGCAGGGTCACGGTTTTGTGACTTTTTGTTTGTTTTTGGTAATTTTTTTTGCGTAATACTCATTAATTCCCTCCCTCTTTTGTGTGAGTCTGTAGCCACCTATTTATAGGTGTAATTTCTTTGGCTTGAAGGCAAAGTAATTTAAGATCAACCATTGAATTTCAAGAACAAATCTCTACCACTTATTTGATAACTTGGAGGCAAAGCAAAGAAAAAATGACCCTTGGATTAAAAGAATTGATTATGGACCATCTGATTAGAAATTAGGATGCTTGGTGAGAGGGTACACTACGCAAATGATCAAGATGCTCATTTAAGTTCTTCATATAGATCAAAATGTCATTAAAATACACAACAACAAACTTACCTATAAACACACGCAATACATGATTCATTTAAGTTTTCCCGTTGCTGATCTACATCATCTTCTTTGATTTTCATGTTCAGTGCAGGCCTTATAACCAAGGCCTCCCCCTCAAAGGCATTGAATGTAGTGGTTTTAAAGTCAGAATTGAAAGGTCCATTGGAGTATCAAGAGGACGCCCTAATACATCTTATCCATGTGCAAGAGGGGCCCAATATAACCTTATTTGGGCCATGAGGCGAGGACAATAAAGGAAACAAAAGAATTCTACTACAACTTGAAAACAACATAGGTAGCTACCTTTTCCTTTTGTTTCTAGGATTAATGGGCTGCATGGTAGGGTATAAATAAGCTTTGAATCAGTTCTATAATATTTTATTTCCTTCTCTTCTTCTCATGGCAAAAACATGGATTTAATATTAGAGGCTTTATTTTATTTGGTTAGCTACAATTCAAGGCTTGTTTGGGCTTAATTAATACTTGGTTTTCAGCTAGGATCTAAGGCTTTTTTGGATCACGTTATTGATACGATCCAGGAAAGGTCAAATTCAGATTTTGACGTAAAATGTGCAACTATCCAGTTTTACGGCAATAGTCATAATTCTCAATCCGACAGTTGGATCGAGCTGAAAGTTTACGTGGAGTCTCCTAACATGTTGTCCTACCTCGGTTTAAAATTTCAAATCAATCGGAATTTGGGAAGGCATCAAAACACGGGTCAACAGAGACAGTATGAATTTTGTTATTTACTTCCTTTTGACTTATGGACTTCCTATTTGGCTAGGATTCTTTTCCTAAAAGGATGTGGCAGCTTATTTTGGAAATCTACTAATTCTACAAAGATCTTTAATGGGTTGCAACATAGTTTCCAAGTGTGGCAATGATTCATAATTATTTCAGAATCTTTTTCTTACATGGATTCCTTATTCATCCTAGCTACAAAAAGGAAAGAAGACTTCAGAATAAATTCTACCTTCAGATCAGATTTCCTAGTCTATTTGGGACTTCTTAATGGTGACAAATCTGATTCTAGCATATTTAGGATGGTAATTTTTGGATTTTTATTATTTTCTTCTTAGTCTTTGGGTTATTATTACTTATTTGGGTCAATTGTAAGTGGGCTTAATATAAGTCCACCTAAGGGGGGTCCATTAGGGTTTATTTAAGTCTAGAGTTAGTATAAATCCACTCGGAATTAGCTCAAATTTTATACTCTTATTACTGGGGTCCTAATCACATCACATATTAAGTTTGGGGTCAATTGCATATCGTTTGCTTTGGGTTTCAATTTCGGTTCCAATCAGGTCTGATTCATAACATTTTTGCGTCAGTATATCAAACCTTATCATAAATTGCTCAAACTTTATATTCTGTCTATTTGGGTTGATATCACACTATATGTAAAATTTTTGCTCAATTGGACCTTATTTACTTTAGGTTCCAGATTCCGACTTAACTCGTCGTAAATGAGTCTGTTTTGCGCCAACTTTTAAAATTCGGTTTCTTTCCGTTGTTTTTGATTCCTGTAGTTTATTTTCATCATATCCAACATATTTGGGTGTTGTTTCATCATTTTGCATATTTTTTGTTTCTGTTTTTATTCGAGTCTTCAGTTTCGTTCATATTTCGTATAGACTCGCTTGCTACTCGCGAGACTATCATCGCAGTTTTGTTTTACTTGTTCTCTGGTTTTTATTGCTTCTTGAGTCATATATATATATATATATATATATATATATATATATATATATATATATATATATATATATATATATTTGGATTGTGCTGGCAAGTTGGTTATATTTGGTGTTGGTTTTAGTTGCGCAAGAACCGCAAGAAGGTGAGACGAGAGGTTTGAGCGCGTGAGGATATTAAGAGTGTTTGAGCGAAACACGAGCGGTGTGAGGATTTGTTTTACCACTAACCAATTGTTGCAGGTGCTGTCATGTCAGATCAAAACAACACACCACCCCCTCTCGATGTAGAACTTAAATTCCAAATGCAAGTCATGACGAAGATGATGGAAAGAATGAATTCCATGACGGGGAACGTGTGTGACAGACTTGAGAAGGTGGGAAAACAGGGTAATATGGCCGAAACATGTACCCAAGACGTGAGAAAGGTTGGGGCTGAACCGAAATCAAACAATGACAGTGGGGCCGAAAGGCCAAGGTGGGCTGATTATGAGGATTTTGAGGTGGACATTGATGATATTGTTGATGGTGGTTTTAAGGATGAGACCATAGGCCATCGGGAAGGTTTTCGGCGGCCTAGAAACCGAAGGGATTTCATGTATTTTGATGAGGTGTTATGGCAAAAGAAAAGGAGGATTCAAAGGAGAGGTGGTATCAAATGGAGAGAAATAAAGAGATTAGTGTTCTAAAAAAAGAATACAAGAGTCTATCCCGTATTCTAGGGAAGATGAAGCAAGAACTTGATGTGTTAACGGCAACAGTCAATGCCCAGCAAGCTTTAAAAAGAGAGGAGAAAATACGCTGCAATGATGATGTACGAAATAGAACGGCTGCTACTTTCATCCAAAGTTGTTGGCGACGATTGTTGGCAAGAAAAGAACTCCAAAGGCTTCAAAAAAAGGCTAAGGAATTGACCATTCAACTTTTTGGTGATTTGAGGACGAATCATCTTGAAGAGAGAGGGAATGATACGATCGAGGAAAGGTCAAATTCAGATTTTGATGTAAAATGTGCAACTATCCAGTTTTACGGCAATAGTCATAATTCCCAATCCGATCGTTGGATCGAGCTAGACATTTAGGTGGAGTCTCCTGACATGTTTTCCTACCTTGGTTTAAAATTTCAGATCCATTGGAATTCGGGAAGGCATCGAAACACGGGTCAACAAAGGCTGTACGAATTTTGTTATTTACTTCCTTTTGACTTGTGAACTTCCTATTTGGCTAGGATTCCTTTCCTAAAAGGATGTGGCAGCTTATTTTGGAAATCTACTAATTCTACAAGAATCTTTAATGGGCTGCAACATAGTTTCCAAGTGTGGCAAGGATTCATAATTATTTCAGAATCCTTTTCTTACATGGATTCCTTATTCATCCTAGCTACAAAAAGGAAAAAAGACTTCAGAATAAATTCTACCTTCAGATCAGATTTCCTAGTTATTTGGGACTTCTTAATGGTGACAAATCTAATTCTAGCATATTTAGGATGGTAATTTTTGGATTTTTATTATTTTCTTCTTAGTCTTTGGGTTATTATTACTTATTTGGGTCAATTGTAAGTGGGCTTAATATAAGTCCACCTAAGGGGGGTCCATTAGGGTTTTTTAAAGTCTAGAGTTATTATAAATAAAGGCATAACCAGACATATAAGTTAGACAATTCAGATTAATAAAATTTCTTGTTTGTCGCACTTTGTGTGTGTGTGTGTGTTGGTGAGATAATCTCCCTTCCATGGTTCTCTAAAGAACTGAAAAATGACTTATCGAAGAACAATTGTCTTCGTGGCGTCATCCTTATACTTCTCATTCGCAAATCAATATTCGTTGGGTGGGGGTCTCCGTTTCCAATAATGCTGGTGCCTAGGTACAAGTTATCTTTGTGTCACACTCCTATCAAACCTGATTTACTTGGCTTTCCGGGAATTGGAGTCTTTGTGTGTGGGTTGCGTGACCATGTGATCACGAGGTTCGCATCAGTTATGGGCTTTTCAGTTTAGTGTTTTTGGGTCAGTTTTGAGTGGACCTCATATACGTCCACATAAGGGGTCCATTAGGGTTAATTTTTTAAGAAATATTTAAACTCATGTAACCAAAATTTCGGCATTCTTTGATGAATATTACTTCTAAATTTTTCAGTTTTAACGTGTGAGAGTGATTATTGCATTCTTTTGTTCTTGAACGAACTGAATCTGACTTATCAAAGATTAACTGGCTTCGTGACGTCATTCTACTTATTCTAATAGTGTTGGTGTCTTGGGGCAGGTTTCCATTGTGTCACACTTCTATTAGACATATTTTGGCTTTGCAGGATCAGATCTCAATCTTGATTGTGGGTTGCGTCACCACGTGATCACGAGATTCGCATCAATTGGTATCAAAGCTAGGCTTCGAAACAAGGTCATATCCTTATGTTATTTTTGTTTTTTTTAGTGTTCCTTTAAGTTTTTCAATGTTTGCGTCCATCTTTTTGTTCTTTGTGTTTGGGTTATCTAAGCAAAACAAAAAAGGCTTATATTTTATCTTGTTACTCTCTCTAATCATATCAGTATATTAAAAGAGAGAGAGAGAGAGAGATTAGTTGAAATTTAAAGGATGATTTAATTTTTGCCCCAGAAACACAATTCTTTGTGAATCATAAGCAAACCACCTCAGAATCAATTGAAACTTCATATTCAGTCTATTAGGGGTGAGATCATATCATATGTCAAATGTGGGCTTATATTCTCATATCGTTTGCTTGAAGTTTTAATTCGAGGATCAATTTTACCGTAGAAACACAACTCTTGGTGAACTATATGCAAATCACCTCAGAATCAATTGGAACTTCATATTCTGTTTATTGGTGGTGAGATCGCAAAATATATAAAATTTGGGCTTATTTTAATATAGTTTGCTTGAGTTTTAATTCGAGGTTCAATTCTGCCGTAGAAACACTACTCTTAGTGAACATAAGCAAACCACCTGAGAATCAATTGAAACTTCATAATCTGTGTATTGGGGGATAGATCACACCATATATTAAATTTGAGATTATTTTGATATCGGCTTCTGTAAGTTTTAATTGGAGGTTCAATTCTGCCGCAAACTGATTATACCTTTGGGTACCTAGATATAAGAGAATGATCTATAAATTGAGTTTTGTTCTTTTTTTTGTATAATAATACTAAATATTGAATTTGAGGTCATTTTGAGATCGTTTGGTCTGGGTTTTAATTCTGTTACGGAAAAATTGTGTAACAGGTTAAATTTGCGTCAAGTTTCAAAACGTGATCCTTACTGTTTGGTTTTGTCCAAAACTTTTTGTTGCTATTATATTTGGGTTATCTAGGAGTCAAGTAATTTTTTTTTGCTAATATTCGCTTCTGTTTTATTCCGTGTCTTCGTTTCGTCCACAATTCATATATATTTGCATTGCTACTCGTGAAATCGTAATCGTAGTTTTGTTTTGCTATGTTTTCAGTATATTTATTGATTCTTGAGTCTGAAAATTATAATTAGAATACGCTGCTACTGACTTTGATATTTTGATTTTAGTTCCTAAAGAACCAAAAGAAAGCAAGTTGTGAGGTAAAAGACGTAGTGAGCTTATTAGAGTGAAAAGCCTTGATTTTTTTGTGTGATACATGAGAGGTGTGAGGATATATGTTGTGCTACTAACCAAATTTTGCATATTCAAAGAAAGTCTGAAAACAACGAATCAGCGACACAAAATGCTCCTTAGATGTCCCAAGCTCCTCTAGGTCCATCTTGCTCCATATGTTCTGAGCAAGCTCATTCGATAGTTCTTAAAGCTTCTTTGCCCTAGCTCTTGTAATGGGCCCAATTGGCATCCCCAATGGGTCGTTGGTGATGAGGATCAGCCTAATAGCAAGCATAATCATGCCAACGACCCATTGGGGATGCCAATTGGGCCAATTACAAGAGCTAGGGCAAAGAAGCTTAAAAAGGCATTGAATGGGCTTGTTAAGAACTTATGAAGCAAAATGGACCTAGAACGGCTTGGGACATTTAAGAAGCATGAAGGACAGCTTTTAATTCATCTAATTCAAGTCCAAGAAGAGCTCAATTCATGTGGAACAAGGGGCTAATGTGTTCGGCCCAATACCAGCCGCCTTGTTAGGCTTGTTTTTTTTTTTTCTAATGCTAAAGGAATAGAAAGTCAGCAATTAATTATCCTAATTAAGTAACGAAGTTGGCTAGATCTTATTCCTAAAGAGGGGAGGATTATTTAATGTTTTTCCTAACGTAGGAAGGAAAGTAATTAAATCAGCAACAGAGGAAATTTTTTTTCTTATTTGTCCAAGTTAAACAAGGAAATGCAAGCTAATAAAGGACATCAAAGGGGGCAGCAACACAAATTTCCTAAATCAGATTTCTTCAAGTTTATTTGGGACTTCTTAAGGGTGAAAAATCTAATTCTAGCATATTTAGAATGGTAATTTTCAGATTTTTATTATTTTCTTCTTAGTCTTTGGGTTATTATTACTTATTTAGGTCAATTGTAAGTGGACTTCATATAAGTCCACCTAATGGGGGTCTATTAGGGTGTCTTTAAGTCTGGAGTCAGTATAAATAAAGGCATAACCAAACATGTAAGGTTACATAATTTTCAGATCAATAAAACTTCATGTTTGCCGCACTTGTTATGTATTGGTGGGATAATCTCCCTTCCTTGATTCTCTAAAGAACTAAAAAGGACTTATCGAAGAATAACTGGCTTTGTGGCGTCATCATTATACTTCTCGTTTGCAAATCAATATTCATTGGGTGGGGGTTTTTCATTTCCAACAGTGTTGCTGCCTAGGTACAAGTTATCTTGTGTCACACTCCTATCAAATCTGATTTACTTGGCTTTCCGGGAATTGGTGTCTTTGCGTGTGGGTTGCGTGACCACATGATCACGAGGTTCACATCAGTTGGCATGATTACGCTTGGTGTTGGGCTGATCCTCATCAACTAGAAATAGAAAAATCAAGATCGTTAGTGTTGAAATAAGTCTCCTTATACACAAGTAAGATTATCGGATTGTTAATGAAAAATACAAATCTGATTTGAGCTTCTATTGCATAAAAATTAAGTTGTTTCTTTAATTTTTCCACACTATTATCATCACACAAGCTTACTTTCTTCACTCATCGGGTTTTACTTCCACTCTCAACCGGTTTAATTAATGATTTAGGTTTAGCCGAATCTGATGGTCTTCTCTCATTTTCCTTACGTGAATTTCATTTGATCATCATTTACAATAGGTTTCACTTGTTTTGGAGAAAGAGGTACAAGAGTGATGGTTTTACCATCCTTTACAATAGGTTGAGATTTAAATTTACCTTTCCTATCCGTATGAGTGTCTTTTTTGGTCTTAGGTGGTTCTGCCTTTGCATAAAGCTTTGGTTGGACAACCTCCTCTCTCTTCAGATTCGGCCTCCATGTTGAGGAAAATGAAGCTGAATTGGTCTGAAAATGTGTACTGCCCCTTCTCTTTATTTGCCTCTCCACCTTCGTTGCTATATGGACCATGTCCTCCAATTCCACACAATCTTGTAATTCTACAACATTTGTAATGTCCCTATTCAACCTATTTAGAAATCTAGTCATATTAGCTTCCATATCCTCAATCACATTGGCCCGAATCATTGTGATCTCCATCTCCTTGAAATACTCATCCATGTGCCTAGAACCCTGATTCAAACCCTGCAATTTTAGATACAAATCACTATAATAGTGGTTAGGCACAAATCACCTTCTCATCAACACTTTCATCTCCTCCCACGACGCTACCGGCCTCTCTCCACTCCTTCTCCTACTAATCAAATTCTGATCCCACCAAATCAGTGCCTAATATGTGAACTCAATTACTACCATTTTTACCTTTTTGGCCTCCGAATAGTTATGGCAATAAAAAATCTAATCCACCTTTTTCCCCAATTCCAAATACACCTCGGGATCGTTTTTACCTTGAAATGAAGGTAATTTCAGTTTGATAGCATCCAAGTCACCATCTAAATCATCATGTTCCCAAATACTATGAAAATTTCCCTTTTGGCTGAATTGGCTCCTAGTTCTAGTCCTAAAATCCCTTCGGTTTCGAGGCTGCCGAAAACCTCCCTGATGGCCTTCGGTCTCGTTGTCAACACCACCATCACCAATATCATCAACTCCCTCCTCAAAATCTTCATAATCAGCCCACCTTGGCCTTTCAGCCCTACTGCCACTGTTTACTTTTCGGTTCAGCCCCAACCTTCCTCACGTCTTGGGTGCTTGTACTAGCCTCGTTACCATGTCTCTCCACCCTATCAAGTCTGTCACACATGTTCCCCATCACAAAATTTATCCTCTCCATCATCTGACATGATAGTACCTGCAAAAATTGGTTAGTGGTAAAAAACTATCCTCACGTTGCTCGTGTTTTTCTCAAACACTCTTAATATCCTCACAGGCTCACACCTCTTGTCTCACCTTCTTGCAGATCTTGCATGACTGAAACCAACACCAAATGGAACCAACGTAGCAGCGCAATCCAAATATGTATATAATGCGGACCTCGAAATCACATGGTCACGCAACCCACAATCAAGATTGAGATCTGGTCCCGGAAAGCTGAAATAAGTCTAAAAGAAAGTGTGACACAATGAAAACCTGCCCCAAGGCACCAATACTATTAGAATGAAGTAGAATGACGCCATAAAGCCAGTTAATCTTTGATAAGCCAGATTCAGTTCGTTCAAGAACTAAAGAATGCAAGAATCACTCTCACACGTTAAAATTGAAAAATTCAGAAGTAATATTCATCAATGGGTGCTGAAATTTTGGTTAGATGAGTTGAAATAGTTCTTGAAAAATTGACCCTAATGGACCCTTATGTGGACTTATATAAGGTCCACTCAAAACTGACCCAAAAACCCTAACCTGAAAAGCCCATAACGTGATCCAAACAAGTCTTGGATCCTAGCTGAAAATAAAGTATTAATCAAACCCAAACAAGCCTTGAGTTGTAGCTAACAAAATAAAATAAAGCCCTTAATATTAAATATATGTTGTGCCATGAGAAGAAGAGAAGGAAATAAAATATTACAGAACTGATTCAAGGCTTATTTTGTGTCACACTCCTATCAAACCTGATTTACTTGGCTTTCCAAGGAATTGATGTCTTTGCGTGTGGGTTACGTGATCACGTGGTTCACATCAAGATTGTGACAGCTTGTTTTGGGAATCTCCTAGTTCTATAAGGATCTTTAATGGGCTACAACATAGTTTCTAAATGTAGTAAGAATTCATTAATGTTTCATAATCCCTTTCTTACAAGGATTCCTTATTCATCCTAGCTATACAAGAAAAGAATGGCTGATGGTATTTAATGACATTTTAGTTTATAGGAAGGAAACTAAATTGGCAAGGGTAAAACATGAAGATTTTCTTTATTAATTGTCCATATAAAAAACAAGGAAACCAAGCATAACAAGACAACAAGAATTCAGAATTAATTCCACATTTAGATCAGATTTTCTAGTCTATTTAGGACTTTTTAGGGGTGACAAGTCTAATTTTAACATGTCTAGGATATTAATTTTTGGATTTTTATTATTTTTATTTTTTCTTCTTAGTCTTTGGGTTATTATTACTTATTTGGGTCAATTGTAAGTGGGCCTCATATAAGTCAACATAAGGGGGGTCCATTAGAGTTTATTTCAGTCTAGAGTCAGTATAAATAAAGCTATAACCAGACGTGTGGGGGGCTACAAATTTTTTAGATTAATAAACATCTTGTTCCATAACATTGTGTGTGAGTGGTGAGATATTCTCCGTTGGTTCTCTAAAGAACTGAAACGACTTATCGATGAACAACTGATTTCGTGGTGTCATCTTTATACTTCTTGTTCGTAAATTAATATTCGTTGGGTGGGGGTTTCCGTTTCCAATAGTGCTGGTGCCTAAGTACAAGTTATTTTTGTATCACACTCCTATCAATCCTGATTTACTTGGCTTTCCAGGAATTTGGTGTCTTTACGTGTGGGTTGTATGACCACATAATCACAAGGTTCACATCAATTTGACGAGACTCTATTTAGGAGTCTGAATGAAAATGAGATTGAGCAAGCCTTAAAGTAGGTCCACAAGGGGATCTGATATGGTTCAGGTTCAACCTTAGATTCCTTATAGTAAGCATTCAGTTATATGTTTGAAATTGGTTATTGATATGGTTCAGTATATGGTTCAGCCTTGTGATACGATCCGAGCGAGGTCAGATTCGGATTTTGGTGTAAAAGTTTCTACTATCTAGTTTTACGCTATTGAGCATAACTCTAAATCCAACCATTGGATCGAGCTGAAACTTTACCAGAAGATTCCAGAGGTATGTTTTTTTATTGGGTAAATATTCAGGTGAATCGGAGTTTGGTAAGGACTTACAATATAGGTCAGAACAATCTGTATGAATTTTGTTATTTACTTCTTTTTGACTTGCGGACTTTCTATTTGGTAAGGATCGTTTTCCTACAAGGATGTGACAACTTGTTTTGAGAATCTCCTAGGTTTACAAGGATCTTTAATGGGCTGCAACATAGTTTCTAAGTGCGGCAATGATTCATTAATGTTACAGAATCCTTTTCTTACAAGGATTCCTTATTCATCCTAACTACACAAGGAAAGAATGGCTGGTGGTATTTAATGACATTTTGGTTTCAAGGAAGGAAACTAAATTGGCAAGTATAAAAGATAGAGATTTTCTTCATTAATTGTCCATTCAAAATAAGGAAACCAAACACAACAAGGCAAGAAGACTTCAAAATTAATTCCACATTCATATCATATTTCCTAGTCTATTTGGGACTTCTTAAGGGTGACAAATTTGATTCTAGCATATATAGAATATTAATTTCAGATTTTTATTATTTTTATTCTTAGTCTTTGGTTTATTATTACTTAATTGGGTCAATTGTAAGTGGATCTCATCCACATAAGGGGGTTCATTAGGGTTTATTTCAGTTTAGAATCAGTATAAATAAAGCCATAATTAGACATGTAAGGCTACAAAATTTTCAGATTAATATACATCTTGTGCCGCAACTTTGTGTGTGAGTGGTGAGATATTCTCCCTTCCTTGGTTCTTAAAAAAACTAAAACAACTTATCAAAGAACAACTGACTTCGTAACGTCATCCTTACTTCTCTTTCGCAAATTAATATTCGTTGGGTGGGGGTTTTCATTTTCATAGTACTGGTGCCTAGGTACAAGTTATCTTTGTGTCACACTCCTATCAAACCTGATTTGCTTGGCTTTTCCGGGAATTTGGTGTCTTTGCATATGGGTTGCGTGACCACGTGATCACGAGGTTCGCATCAAACCATAATGATAGATCAAATCCTTCTCAATGAATCTCTTGACTATTTTATGTGTTACATGGATGCAAGAGTAGGCTTTTTACCCATTTAGTGAAGTAGTCGATGGCCACCAAAATGAATCTATACTCATTGCTCGCTTTGGGATTGATTCACCCTATAATATCTGAACCCGCATATCAAAAGGCTAAGGCGAGGTCATATTGAACAGCGGTGTGCCAGAGGTGTATTTATCTTATCACCATATATCTAACGCTTATGGCACTTTTTGACATAGTCTACACAATCTCTCTCCATGGTCAACCAGAAATACCCTCATCTTTGCATTTGCCTTGCCATCGTATGGCCATTGGAGTGGGTGGCATAGATCCTGATTTAGCAAGTCCTTCTCAAACTCTGTATCACCTGAAAGTTTATTCCAACATAGACAAATACCTCTAGAATCTTCTGGTAAAGTTTCAGCTCGATCCAACAGTTGCATTTGGAGTTACGCTCAATAGCGTAAAACTGGATGGTATGAAATTTTACGCAAAAGTTTGAATCTGACCTTACTTGGATCGTATCATTCCCTCTCTCTTCAAGATGATTCATCCTCGAATCACAAACAGGTTTAATTGACAATTCCTTACGCCTCTTGTTGAAGCCTTTGGAGTTCTTTTCTTGCACGCACTTGCTTGCAACAACATTGTATGAATATAGTAGCCGATAATAATTTCAAATAAGCAAGCCTTGCCTTCCACTTGTGTATATATTTTTGAATGATAACAATTGATGCCCTCTTTCATTTTTTATCCTTTAAGCGCTAAACAAGCTCTCTATTCTTCACGTTCTTTATTTATAAACCTTTGCAAGTCGTTTAGCCTCGCACTCTTTATCTAACATCATAAAAGCATTATGATAATAAATATTTGAAACTCGTAACCTCCGTTTCTCTTCCTTCTCAATTTGTCACACATGTTCCCCATCACGAAATTCATTATTTCCATAATCTTCATCATGGCTTACATTTGGAACTTAAACTCTTGGGAGGGGGTGGTGTGTTGTTTTGATCTGACATGATGGTACTTGCAAAATTGGTTAGTGGTATAAAATATCCTCACGTCGCTCGTGTTTCACTCAAACTTAGGTTTTTCCCCTTGTCTCACCTTATTTCGGTTCTTGCAAAATTGAAATCACACAAATTGAACCAACTTAACAGCAAAGGTCAGGCTATGGGTGTTTAAAGAGGAGATTTGGTGTTGAAGAAGATCTCACTGGCATCGAGAGAAGACCAAAGTAAATGGGCACCAAACTATGAGGTACCATATATGGTGAGAAAGGCTTTTTCTAGAAGAGCCTGAATTTTTTTTTTTTGGTAAGTTGACGTATGTATTAAAAGAAGAAGATACAAACATTATAAGGGGCATACCCCAGATTTACAATGATAACAGAAACATAAAACAACAGATGGCTACAGGCTAGCCACCGACCGTAAAACTGAAACCTCACTAGATTCGTCAGGGAAACCAATACAACCAGCTAACTAACAGATTAAGAATCTATGGTATTCACCCTCCAAGCTCGTTGGATCCTTGTGTTTTCATTTGTTGGTACGACATTCCTCATCAAATCAAGCTTATCACGAATGATACATTCGATTTGATTAAGGACCAAATTCGGAGTTCTAGACATTCCAGCAAAGATCCTTGCATTCCGTTCTTGCCATACATGATACACTGTAGCTGCAAAACTCAGTTTACGAGAAAAATTGACGAAACTCTTGCCATGCCAAGAGACAGTGGCCCATCGAATCCATTCATCCCAGCCTTTTGTCATTCTTGGAATGTCGCATCTGTCACAAACATCCCACCAGATCGCTTTAGTATAGGAGCATTCAAAGAACAAGTGGTTGTGATCCTCATTGTTGCGGAGACAGAGTGAGCATCTATTGGGACCATGTATACCAAACCGATGAAGTTTATCTTGAGTTGTGAGTTTCTGTTGGACGGCCATCCATAGAAGAAATGAATGTCTTGGAACAGCATTCTTGAACCACACAATGTCATGCCATTCAACCATCTGACGATGACGTCTTAGATGTTCCCAAGCTACTTTGACCGAGAATCTGTGATTTGGCGAGTCCAACCAAACTATCTCATCCTTTTGCCCCATCTTAGGATTAGAATTGGAAGGAATAGCTTCTATAATGGGGTGCCAGCCAATAGCTTGGGTGGTAGGCGTTTTCCATTCTGAGTTCTGAATTAGCACATTCACCTTCGCGTTCTTGGCCATACCTGAATCATAGATGAATCTTTCCCCGTAAGAATCCGCGAGTGGGCTGTGAGGATGCCAATTATCAAACCATAGAGAGGTTGTCATTCCATCTCCTATGATGTACTTCATCTTCGGCCATGCTAAGGATCTGAGCTTTAGAATCTTTCCCCAAGCCCAAGAGCAATTCTGTGGCGTCTTGATTGTCCAGAAATTCCTACCTCGCAACAGATTGGATCTGATCCAAGTAGACCATATTGAGCCATCTGAGTCATTGCACAGGTTCCAAATGTGTTTCAACAAAGCAATCTTGTTCCATTCTGTTATGCTTTTTATTCCTAGCCCCCCCTCCTTTTTTGGAAGACATACCTGATCCCAAGCCACTTTAGCCCCAGTAGTTCTCATATCTGAACCTGACCAAAGAAAGGATTTCATAATTTGCTCCACATTTTTAATTACTTGCCCAGGTAAGAGAAAGAGAGATGCCCAATAGACCTGTATGGAAAATAAGACTGAATTAATCAGTTGTACCCGTCCTGCATACGAGAGTGCTCTACAAGTCCAATGTCGAACTTTAGAGGTGATTCGATCCACGAGACCCTTACAATAAATAGCCTTTAGTCTGGACGAGAGAAGAGGTACTCCCAAATATTTCATAGGGAGCTCCCCCTCTCTAAACCCAAGAATATGAATAATTTGTTCCCTCTCAGCATTTAACACACCGCTCAAGAAGATGTCACTTTTGTTTGGATTTGGATACAGACCTGATAGATCTTGAAACTTTGTGAGCACAGTTCTGATCATACGAATTGAGTTTACATCCCCGTTGCTAAAAATCATCAAGTCATCAGCAAAACAAAGATGAGAAATTTTGTCCTTCTTGCATCTCCAGTGGAACTTGAATTCTTGGTTGGCACTCATCTTGCAGAAAAGCCCCGACAGGATTTCCATACATAGGACAAACAAATATGGGGACAATGGATCCCCTTGTCTCAGCCCTCTTCCCCCTTGAAAGTAACCTGCAAGCTCACCATTGACGTTGATAGAGAATTGACATGATGTAACACAAACCATGATCCAATCAATGACTGTTCTAGGGAATCCCATTTTTATTAACATAGCGTCAACGAAATCCCACCGCACCGAGTCATAAGCCTTCATCAGATCAACTTTCATAGCACAACGAGCAGGTCCCGTAGATTTATGATAGCCTTTCATTAGTTCCTGAGACAAAAGAATGTTATCACTGATTCTCCGTCCTGAGATAAAAGCAGTCTGATATGGACCAACTAAGGATGGCAAAACAACTTTGATTCTCCCAGCTAGAATCTTAGCAATGCATTTGTACACTGTATTGCAGCAAGATATAGGACGAAAATCTGTCAACCTTGTAGGATTTGCAACTTTAGGAATAAGGGAAATGGATGTAGCATTCATTTCTTTAAGCATTCTACGAGTCTGAAAGAAGGATCTAACAGCGTTGGTTACATCTTCCCCAACTATGTGCCACATTCTTTTGAAGAAACCCGCGTTAAAGCCATCCGGACCAGGGGCTTTGTTGTTCTTCAAACTAAACATAGCATGCTTAATCTCCTCCCTTGTTACATCTTGTGCGAGTACATGCTGTTGCGTTGAAGACAGTTTCAAGTTAATTGCCGATTCCATCACTTCCTGGTTCAGAACCCTAGGCATCTGATCAACTCCTAACACACGATGGAAGTATGCAATTACTTCTGATTTGACTGCCTCGTGTCCTTCGACAACCTCTCCATCCTCCCTTGTAAGTGATAGAAGTTTATTTCTATTCTGTCTTCCATTTACTAATTTGTGAAAGTAGCTAGTATTCTGATCCCCCAAGCTAAGCCATTGTATCCTTGCCTTCTGTTTGAAAAAACTCTCTTCAGCCCTGACGGTAGAAGCGTATTTATGAACAGCATCCCTTTCTCGCATGCACAAAATTGGATTCGCATGCGCTGTATGCAGAGCCTGTTGAGCCTTATCCATTTCGTTTTTTGCATCTTTCACTCTATCTGAAATGTTGGAGAAGTGAGCCATATTGAAAAGTTTCAATTCCTGCTTTAGCTTTCTTAGTTTGCAACACAGCTGATACATTGGACAACCCCCCGAATTCTGATCCCATACCTTCTTCACCAAGGGCATGAACTCGTCATGATCCATCCACATATCAAAAAATCTGAATGGTTTCTTTATGTTCTGATCATTGCCAATAACCTTTACCACCATAGGAGAATGGTCTGACATACCCGAAGGCAAAAATCTCGCTTCCGATAATGGAAAGTTCAGATTCCACTTCTCATTGACAAGCACTCTATCTAGTTTCCGCATAATCAGATTCTCAGGACATTGGTTCGACCAAGTATAATGCATACCTGAATACCGAAGATCATCTACTTTCGCTTCTCGAATACATGTATCCAACCTGTCCATAGTACCAGCCCACGTAGTAGACCCTCCTAACCTGTCCGACTGGTTGCGGATAGCATTAAAATCACCCATAAGAATCCACGGGGTTGACTCCCATCCATCACTACGACTCACAATATCAGACCATAATGCCTCACGTAAGGAAGCATTATTGTCTCCATAAATAATTGAAGTATTGAAACTGATATTGGTAGCTAATATAGTGACAGAAACATGAATAGCCTGGTCTGACATTCCAAAAACATCCACCTTCACCGTATCAGCATTCCAACAAACCCAAATACGCCCACGACAAGAGAAATCATAATTATACAAGAAGGACCAAGAACGCAGAAGAAGTTGAGTAACATTATCTTTATTCTTGTCTTTAACTCGAGTTTCAACCAGACCAAAAAGAGCTATCCTCTCTTGATGGATGAGCCGACGCAATTCTGAATGCTTTATAGGATCATTCAAACCTCTAATATTCCAACATCCAATAATCATAGGAAAATAGAGAGGAGTACAAACAGCAACACAAAGATTACCTTGACGTGCCTCCTGGAGAGGAGCCAGATTTCTTATGCTTCTTTGAAGAGGCTTTTGAACCCTTTTTCTTTTTCTCTAGAGAGTCTCTAGCCTTAATAGCTAACTGATTAACAGTTTCCCTTTCGGTGGAATTCAGGGTTTGAGGGGTTGTCAGGATCGTTGATGTTGACTCCTTATCGGTCTGTTCCCCATCTGTATCACCTCCCATTGTGTCCATATCTTGATCTAAAGCAGTACTTGCAGCCCCTTGCTCCTGATTCATGTCTTCTCGTAAACTCTTCAAGGCAAGAGGAGAGGAAGGATTTTCATCTTCATGACAAGCAGCATTGTGCACATCTGATGCCGCATGATCAATCATCTTACAATCAGACATATTTATACCAGATGTTGAACAACCATTCTCATTACAATTACCCACTTTAGATGCCAAGGGGGCATTCTCCCCACTCACAGAACCCTTGTTTCGTTTACCAACTACCTGCCACTGAAACTGATTCTGCTTGTTATCCGCAGATTTAGAGTTCATAGCTCCTAGATTCCTCTTACCCTCTGCCACCACTTTAAGATTATCAATGTTATTAGTAGCACAAAGTGCTGTGGTGTGTCCAAAGACATTGCAATTACTGCACTTCGACGGTATCCATTCGTACTCAGCTGAAATTGTTATGAATAACCCATTTGGACAGCGAAGATCATATTCCTTAACCAACGTCTTCGAAGCATCTATCTCAACGCAAACTCTTGCGTAACTAAGCCTTTTACGCAACAATGTCGTATGATCCGCATGAAGGGGGACTCCAACAGCACTCGCTACACAGCTCAACCCCTTAATAGTCCAATACTCGAGAGGGACATTATACAGCCGAACCCATACCGGAACTCTGGCCAAATCATCTTTCAAAAATTGCATGTTCGGCTGCCAACGTTTAAGCACCAAAGGCCTGTTGGCCATGTGCCATGGGGCTCTTTCCAGCACATTAGTGGCATGATCAACAGAATCAAAATTGAAGATGTAGAAACCGTTATCCGAAGACAAAACTTCTGATAGACCGTAGGAGCTCCATATTCTTTTGGCAATAGAATTAACCACGGGATACGGTAATTTCTGCCCCACAAAATGACCAACTAGGGTGGATTTCCAAAATTCGCAGCCATCTTCAAACACATCAAGTGGAGGAGCTACTGTCACACGACCATCCGTCGTAGTAGGGGGAGCAAAGTGCAGATTACGGACTGAACTAATGCCAAGGGTCTTGCTACCCTCATTGTCATCAACATCAGAACCCTTCAAAGCAGTTAAAAAATTCAATTTGGGTCTAGGTTTTAGTTGTTCTTGTTGATGAGACCCTACCTTCACCTCATCAACTTTAGAACCCAACACATGGTTCATTTCTGGAACAACATTAGAAGCTTGGACAGTAGAGTGGTTCTCTATACTAACATCAGAATCAGCTTGAAATTGAGAAATCCTCATCCCATGGCTATTCAACATATCTTGCAATTCTAATCTTAATGTATGTCCAGACTTAACTTGATTGTGTTGTTCAATGTTAGAGCTAACCATTGGAACATTTTCCACAGAAGAACATAGAGACATTATGGTAGCATACAAATACTAGAGAGAACAAAATTCTAAGAAGATAAACTGAGTCCAAGAAGCAACCTAAACTCAGAAATAACAGCAACCTAACTCATAAACAACAAGATGCAGAATAGTTCATGAAGGAAGGAGAGAATTACAGAATTACGAGGCCAATAGCTCCCAGCACACTGATTATAACAATGATCCGTTCGGTCAAGATGTAGAGTAGGTTCCGAAGAACAACATACTCAAAAATGGTAACGATCCAACGGTGAACAAAGGAGATCAAGCTACGACAAACCACTCTGAAACTAGCAAGAAAAAATGAAACTTTTTCCAAAGAACTGTGATTTAATCTTCACATATGGCAAAGGCCTTCATGTCTATGACAATCCATTCACTATGCTGCAACTTCACCACTTCTTCATAGTTCCAGAACTGAAAATGCAGAATAGTAGAAATATTGCGAGATCAATATCTCTTACCTCGTTGATTGGATAACAAATCCGTTCGGTCAATGTTGAGAGAAGGTTGGAAGGAACAACATAGTCAGAAATGAGAACAATCCAACGGTGGACGGAGTAGATGTAGCTCCGACAGCACCACTCTCTCTCTCTCTCTATCTCTCTCTCTCTCTCTCTCTCTGGTGCTGCTATGTTTAAAATGAAGAGCCTGAATTTTGACTAGTATGGACGAAAAGAATCTACCTGGACCTGTAAATTTTGATGTTATAAAGAAATACCATGTGATACGATCCAGGCAATGAAAAAACAACCAGATTCAGATTTTGACGTAAAATGTGCAACTGTCCAGTTACACGACAATAGTCATAATTTTTAATCCAACAGTTGGATCAGGCTGAAATTATACATAGAGTCTCCTGACATGTTGTCCTACCTTTGGTTAAAATTTCAGGTCAATCGAAGTTCGAGAAGGCATCACAATACTGGTCAAAAGAGGCTGTATAAATTTTTTTATTTACTTCCTTTTGACTTGTGAACTTCCTATTTGGCTAGGATTCTTTTCCTACAAGGATGTGACATCTGGTTTTGGGAATTTCCTAGTCTTACAGGGATATTTAATGGGCAACAACATAGTTTTCATGTGTGGTATGAACTGCATATTTAATGGGCAACAACATAGTTTTCATGTGTGGTATGAACTGCATATTTAATGGGCAACAACATAGTTTACAAGGATATTTTATGGTGTATAAAAACAATTATTCTAGCTTTATTATAGTAGGAATTTATTATTAAATAAGTTTCCAAGTCAATTAAGAATACTTTGCAAACAAGGAAACTAAAGAGGAGACAACTTCAGATTTGATTCTCCTAACTTTTATGGGATTTCTAAAGGGCAGCAAATCTAATCCTATCATATTTAGGATATTAAATTTGGATTTATTGTTGTTGTTGTTGTTATTTTCTTTTTAGTTTAGCGTTTATTTATATTATTTGGGTTTAATTGTAAGTGAGCATCATATAAGTCCACATAAAGGCTCCATTAGGGTTTGTTTCAGTTTAGAGCCAGTATAACTAAAGGCATAACCAGACATGTAAGGGTTATGCAATTTTTAGATCAATAAACTTCTTTTGTCGTTCTTGTTGTGTGTTGGTGGGATAATCTCCCTTCCTTGGTTCTCTAAAGAACTGAAAAATGACTTATCGAAGAACAATTGACTTCATGGCGTCATCCTTCTACTTCTCGTTCGCGAATCAATATTCGTTGGGTGGGGGTTTCCATTTCCAATAATACTAGTGTCTAGGTACAAGTTATCTTTGTGTCACACTCCTATCAAACTCGATTTACTTGGCTTTCCAGGAATTGGTGTCTTTACGTGTAGGTTGCTTGACCGCGCATGTTCAAGAGGTTCGCATCAAATGTGAACCATTAAAAATCCAGTACAAAAAGTGCATGGACAAAGAAAATAAGAAGTTCGATCATCTCAGAAAAAATGGAGGCCAAAGCTCTTTATGTGAAGATCTAATAAAAGACTATTCGTTAAAAATCCTAGATATTTTTCACACTACAGGTAGGTTATCTAATCATGAACCACAGGTTGGTCGCTCGAACAGAGACCATCTGTAAAAAATCCTAGATACTTTTCACACAAAGGGTAGGTACCCGATCACGAACCATGGGTTGGTTACCTAAAGAAAGACCTTACATGAACAATCCTAAATATTTTTCACACCACGGGCAGGTTACCCGATCACGAACCATAGGTTGGTTACCCGAAGAAAGACCTTACATGAACAATCCTAAATATTTTTCACACCACGGGCAGGTTACCCGATCACGAACCATGGGTTGGTTACCCGAAGAAAGACCTTACATGAACAATCCTAAATAATTTTCACACCACGGGCAGGTTACCCGATCATGAACCATGGGATGGTCATATGAATAGAGACCTTCCATGAAAAATCTTAGTTATTTTCACAACACGGGCAGGTCACCCGATCAGAGACCACGGCAAGTCACCCAATCAGAGAGTACAGGCAGATCACCCGAACACGAACCACGGGCAGGTCGCCTAAAATGATATGATGGTCAAATTCGGATTTTGACTTAAAATGTGCAACTATCCAGTTTTACGGAAACAATCATAGTTCTCAATCCGACCGTTGGATCTAGCTGACATTTTACATGGAGTCTCCTGACATGTTGTCCTACCTTGGGTTAAATGTTCAGGTCAATTGGAGTTCAGAAAGGTATCTCAATACGGGTCAACAGAGGCTGTATGAATTTTGTTATTTACTTCCTTTTGACTCGTGGACTTCCTATTTGGCTAGAATTTTTCTAAAAGGATGTGGCAGCTTATTTTGGAAATCTACTAATTCTACAAAGATCTTTAATGGGCTGCAACATAGTTTTCAAATGTTGCAATGATTCATAATTATTTCAGAATCCTTTTCTTACAAGGATTCCTTATTCATCCTAGCTACAAAAAGGAAAGAAGACTTCAGAAAAAATTCTACCTTCAAATCAGATTTCCTAGTCTATTTGGGACTTCTTAAAGGTGACAAATCTGATTCTAGCATATTTAGGATGGTAATTTTTGGATTTTTATTATTTTTATTATTTTCTTCCTAGTCTTTGGGTTATTATTACTTATTTGGGTCAATTATAAGTGGGCTTAATATAAGTCCACCTAAGGGGGTTCCATTAGGGTTTATTTAAGTCTAGAGTTAGTATAAATAAAGGCATAACCAGACATGTAAGTTAGACAATTCAGATTAATAAAATTCTTGTTTGCCGCACTTTGTGTGTGATGTTGGTGAGATAATCTCCCTTCCATGGTTCTCTAAAGAACTGAAAATGACTTATCGAAGAACAACTGGCTTCGTGGCGTCATCCTAATACTTCTCGTTCGTGAATCAATATTCGTTGGGTGGGGGTTTACCGTTTCCAATAGTGCTGGTGCCTAGGTAAAAGTTATCTTTGTGCCACACTCCTATCAAACCTGATTTACTTGGCTTTTCCGGGAATCGATGTCTTTGCGTATGGGTTGCGTGATCATGAGATTCGCATCATAAACAAAGATCATTTGTGAAATATCTTTGATATTTTTCACAAAGTATCAACTTTCAAATACTCACCATTTAGTTTCTTATCTTTAAAAACTTATTTTTTAAAGTCTTTTAAAAGACTTTATACTGTAGGTATTGTAAAGAGAAATATCTAGGTTTTTTAACGGATGGTCTCTATTCGGGCAACCAGCCTGTGATTCATGATTAGGTAACCCCTGCTCATTATGTGATTTAAGACATGATTTAGTGTGTGTGTGTGTGTGTGTGTTTTGTTTAAAGTTTAGTTGAAGGATTAAATTTGTTCATTGAAGTGTTAAGTGTTGGTATGTAGTAATGTTTTATAAGCTTTGATGTTAAGATGATCATTTTTTGAAGTTATGGCAATGTGTTCTAAAAGGTAAGGTGTACTAGGAGTGATACATCATCCCTATACACAACTAGTCCTCTAATCTAAAATCTAAGACTAGTTAGGGTTTCTAGTGACCAAAATACTAAATAGCGACTACATTCTTTTTTTCTAATAAGAAACAATAATTCCATATTCTTTTCATCCATCACCACAAAGATCCCGTTTCAAGAGGACAATATTTACGACACCGCACATGTGCGACACTAATGATGATTAATGATTGATGATTTAAATGTATTAAGATGTTGGTTGTTTTGGTAGCAGAGTTAGATATGATTTTAAGGTTGTTTTGAAAGTATACATGAGTGTAAAAGGAAAGGTCATTTCAATTATTTATCAAATAAATTTCAAGACTATTTATGAAACAGTATTGGGGCTATTCTGTTTTGAAAAGCTATTTCAATAGTGTAATGTATAAAGTCTACTGTCGTCTTTGAAATAATATTGAGGGTGCATCAAAATGGTTGTTTCATTGCTCAATGTGAGAAATGAGGACTATTTTAGGGATTATTGGGTAATTAAAGTACAGTAATTTAAGGAATTATGGAAAGGTATTGTGCTGACAAACAAGACATTAATTTAATAGATATTAAGAAAAAGATGTATAGATAATGCGATAGATATTTCATGATCAATATATATAGACAACTACTTGGGATACTAACTAAAATTGTGGGAAACTATCAATCACACACAAGATGGTGTATGTTATTTAGGAAACTATATAATGCATACCTGAGAGACAAATTCACTTCCATTTTTTTTTTTTTTGGTAAGTTGACGTATGTATTAAAAGAAGAAGATACAAACATTATAAGGGGCATACCCCATATTTACAATGATAACAGAAACATAAAACAACAGATGGCTACAGGCTAGCCACCGACCGTAAAACTGAAACCTCACTAGATTCGTTAGGGAAACCAATACAACCAGCTAACTAACAGATTAAGAATCTATGGTATTCACCCTCCAAGCTCGTTGGATCCTTGTGTTTTCATTTGTTGGTACGATATTCCTCATCAAATCAAGCTTATCACGAATGATACATTCGATTTGATTAAGGACCAAATTCGGAGTTCTAGACATTCCAGCAAAGATCCTTGCATTCCGTTCTTGCCATACATGATACACTGTAGCTGCAAAACTCAGTTTACGAGAAAAATTGACGAAACTCTTGCCATGCCAAGAGACAGTGGCCCATCGAATCCATTCATCCCAGCCTTTTGTCATTCTTGGAATTCGCATCTGTCACAAACATCCCACCAGATCGCTTTAGTATAGGAGCATTCAAAGAACAAGTGGTTGTGATCCTCATTGTTGCGGAGACAGAGTGAGCATCTATTGGGACCATGTATACCAAACCGATGAAGTTTATCTTGAGTTGTGAGTTTCTGTTGGACAGCCATCCATAGAAGAAATGAATGTCTTGGAACAACATTCTTAAACCACACAATGTCATGCCATTCAACCATCTGACGATGACGTCTTAGTTGTTCCCAAGCTACTTTGACCGAGAATCTGTGATTTGGCGAGTCCAACCAAACTATCTCATCCTTTTGCCCCATCTTAGGATTAGAATTGGAAGGAATAGCTTCTATAATGGGGTGCCAGCCAATAGCTTGGGTGGTAGGAGTTTTTCATTCTGAGTTCAGAATTAGCACATTCACCTTCGCGTTCTTGGCCATACCTGAATCATAGATGAATCTTTCCCCGTAAGAATCCGCGAGTGGGCTGTGAGGATGCCAATTATCAAACCATAGAGAGGTTGTCATTCCATCTCCTATGATGTACTTCATCTTCGGCCATGCTAAGGATCTGAGCTTTAGAATCTTTCCCCAAGCCCAAGAGCAATTCTGTGGCGTCTTGATTGTCCAGAAATTCCTACCTCACAACAGATTGGATCTGATCCAAGTAGACCATATTGAGCCATCTGAGTCATTGCACAGGTTCCAAATGTGTTTCAACAAAGCAATCTTGTTCCATTCTGTTATGCTTTTTATTCCTAGCCCCCCCTCCTTTTTTGGAAGACATACCTGATCCCAAGCCACTTTAGCCCCAGTAGTTCTCATATCTGAACCTGACCAAAGAAAGGATTTCATAATTTGCTCCACATTTTTAATTACTTGTCCAGGTAAGAGAAAGAGAGATGCCCAATAGACCTGTATGGAAAATAAGACTGAATTAATCAGTTGTACCCGTCCTGCATACGAGAGTGCTCTACAAGTCCAATGTCGAACTTTAGAGGTGATTCGATCCACGAGGCCCTTACAATAAATAGCCTTTAGTCTGGACGAGAGAAGAGGTACTCCCAAATATTTCATAGGGAGCTCCCCCTCTCTAAACCCAAGAATATGAATAATTTGTTCCCTCTCAGCATTTAACACACCGCTCAAGAAGATGTCACTTTTGTTTGGATTTGGATACAGACCTGATAGATCTTGAAACTTTGTGAGCACAGTTCTGATCATACGAATTGAGTTTACATCCCCGTTGCTAAAAATCATCAAGTCATCAGCAAAACAAAGATGAGAAATTTTGTCCTTCTTGCATCTCCAGTGGAACTTGAATTCTTGGTTGGCACTCATCTTGCAGAATAGCCCCGACAGGATTTCCATACATAGGACAAACAAATATGGGGACAATGGATCCCCTTGTCTCAGCCCTCTTCCCCCTTGAAAGTAACCTGCAAGCTCACCATTGACGTTGATAGAGAATTGACATGATGTAACACAAACCATGATCCAATCAATGACTGTTCTAGGGAATCCCATTTTTATTAACATAGCGTCAACGAAATCCCACCGCACCGAGTCATAAGCCTTCATCAGATCAACTTTCATAGCACAACGAGCAGGTCCCGTAGATTTATGATAGCCTTTCATTAGTTCCTGAGACAAAAGAATGTTATCACTGATTCTCCGTCCTGAGATAAAAGCAGTCTGATATGGACCAACTAAGGATGGCAAAACAACTTTGATTCTCCCAGCTAGAATCTTAGCAATGCATTTGTACACTGTATTGCAGCAAGATATAGGACGAAAATCTGTCAACCTTGTAGGATTAGCAACTTTAGGAATAAGGGAAATGGATGTAGCATTCATTTCTTTAAGCATTCTACGACTCTGAAAGAAGGATCTAACAGCGTTGATTACATCTTCCCCAACTATGTGCCACATTCTTTTGAAGAAACCTGCGTTAAAGCCATCCGGACCAGGGGCTTTGTTGTTCTTCAAACTAAACATAGCATGCTTAATCTCCTCCCTTATTACATCTTGTGCGAGTACATGCTGTTGCGTTGAAGACAGTTTCAAGTTAATTGCCGATTCCATCACTTCCTCGCTCAGAACCCTAGGCATCTGATCACTCCTAACACACGATGGAAGTATGCAATTACTTCTGATTTGACTGCCTCGTGTCCTTCGACAACCTCTCCATCCTCCCTTGTAAGTGATAGAAGCTTATTCCTATTCTGTCTTCCATTTACTGATTTGTGAAAGTAGCTAGTATTCTGATCCCCTAAGCTAAGCCATTGTATCCTTGCCTTCTGTTTGAAAAAACTCTCTTCAGCCCTGACGGTAGAAGCGTATTTATGAACAACATCCCTTTCTCGCATGCACAAAATTGGATTCTCATGCGCTGTATGCAGAGCCTGTTGAGCCTTATCCATTTCGTTTTTTGCATCTTTCACTCTATCTGAAATGTTGGAGAAGTGAGCCATATTGAAAAATTTCAATTCCTGCTTTAGCTTTCTTAGTTTGCAACACAGCTGATACATTGGACAACCCCCTGAATTCTGGTCCCATACCTTCTTCACCAAGGGCATGAACTCGTCATGATCCATCCACATATCGAAGAATCTGAATGGTTTCTTTATGTTCTGATCATTGCCAATAACCTTTACCACCATAGGAGAATGGTCTGACATACCCGAAGGCAAAAATCTCGCTTCCGATAATGGAAAGTTCAGATTCCACTTCTCATTGACAAGCACTCTATCTAGTTTCCGCATAATCAGATTCTCAGGACATTGGTTCGACCAAGTATAATGCATACCTGAATACCGAAGATCATCTACTTTGGCTTCTCGAATACATGTATCCAATCTGTCCATAGTACCAGCCCACGTAGTAGACCCTCCTAACCTGTCCGACTGGTTGCAGATAGCATTAAAATCACCCATAAGAATCCACGGGGTTGACTCCCATCCATCACTACGACTCACAATATCAGACCATAATACCTCACGTAAGGAAGCATTATTATCTCCATAAATAATTGAAGTATTGAAACTGATATTGGTAGCTAATATAGTGACAGAAACATGAATAGCCTGGTCTGACATTCCAAAAACATCCACCTTCACCGTATCAGCATTCCAACAAACCCAAATACACCCACGACAAGAGAAATCATAATTATACAAGAAGGACCAAGAACGCAGAAGAAGTTGAGTAACATTATCTTTATTCTTGTCTTTAACTCGAGTTTCAACCAGACCAAAAAGAGCTATCCTCTCTTGATGGATGAGCCGACGCAATTCTGAATGCTTTATAGGATCATTCAAACCTCTAATATTCCAACATCCAATAATCATAGGAAAATAGAGAGGAGTACAAACAGCAACACAAAGATTACCTTGACGTGCCTCCTGGAGAGGAGCCAGATTTCTTATGCTTCTTTGAAGAGGCTTTTGAACCCTTTTTCTTTTTCTCTAGAGAGTCTCTAGCCTTAATAGCTAACTGATTAACAGTTTCCCTTTCGGTGGAATTCAGGGTTTGAGGGGTTGTCAGGATCGTTGATGTTGACTCCTTATCGGTTTGTTCCCCATCTGTATCACCTCCCATTGCGTCCATATCTTGATCTAAAGCAGTACTTGCAGCCCTTTGCTCCTGATTCATGTCTTCTCGTAAACTCTTCAAGGCAAGAGGAGAGGAAGGATTTTCATCTTCATGACAAGCAGCATTGTGCACATCTGATGCCGCATGATCAATCATCTTACAATCAGACATATTTATACCAGATGTTGAACAACCATTCTCATTACAATTAACCACTTTAGATGCCAAGGGGGCATTCTCCCCACTCACAGAACCCTTGTTTCGTTTACCAACTACCTGCCACTGAAACTGATTCTGCTTGTTATCCGCAGATTTAGAGTTCATAGCTCCTAGATTCCTCTTACCCTCTGCCACCACTTTAAGATTATCAATGTTATTAGTAGCACATAGCGCTGTGGTGTGTCCAAAGACATTGCAATTACTGCACTTCGACGGTATCCATTCGTACTCAGCTGAAATTGTTATGAATAACCCATTTGGACAGCGAAGATCATATTCCTTAACCAACGTCTTCGAAGCATCTATCTCAACGCAAACTCTTGCGTAACTAAGCCTTTTACGCAACAATGTCGTATGATCCGCATGAAGGGGGACTCCAACAGCACTCGCTACACAGCTCAACCCCTTAATAGTCCAATACTCGAGAGGGACATTATACAGCCGAACCCATACCGGAACTCTGGCCAAATCATCTTTCAAAAATTGCATGTTCGGCTGCCAACGTTTAAGCACCAAAGGCCTGTTGGCCATGTGCCATGGGGCTCTTTCCAGCACATTAGTGGCATGATCAACAGAATCAAAATTGAAGATGAAGAAACCGTTATCCGAAGACAAAACTTCTGATAGACCGTAGGAGCTCCATATTCTTTTGGCAATAGAATTAACCACGGGATACGGTAATTTCTGCCCCACAAAATGACCAACTAGGGTGGATTTCCAAAATTCGCAGCCATCTTCAAACACATCAAGTGGAGGAGCTACTGTCACACGACCATCCGTCGTAGTAGGGGGAGCAAAGTGCAGATTACGGACTGAACTAATGCCAAGGGTCTTGCTACCCTCATTGTCATCAACATCAGAACCCTTCAAAGCAGTTAAAAAATTCAATTTGGGTCTAGGTTTTAGTTGTTCTTGTTGATGAGACCCTACCTTCACCTCATCAACTTTAGAACCCAACACATGGTTCATTTCTGGAACAACATTAGAAGCTTGGACAGTAGAGTGGTTCTCTATACTAACATCAGAATCAGCTTGAAATTGAGAAATCCTCATCGCATGGCTATTCAACATATCTTGCAATTCTAATCTTAATGTATGTCCAGACTTAACTTGATTGTGTTGTTCAATGTTAGAGCTAACCATTGGAACATTTTCCACAGAAGAACATAGAGACATTATGGTAGCATACAAATACTAGAGAGAACAAAATTCTAAGAAGATAAACTGAGTCCAAGAAGCAACCTAAACTCAGAAATAACAGCAACCTAACTCATAAACAACAAGATGCAGAATAGTTCATGAAGGAAGGAGAGAATTACAGAATTACGAGGCCAATAGCTCCCAGCACACTGATTATAACAATGATCCGTTCGGTCAAGATGTAGAGTAGGTTCCGAAGAACAACATACTCAAAAATGGTAACGATCCAACGGTGAACAAAGGAGATCAAGCTACGACAAACCACTCTGAAACTAGCAAGAAAAAATGAAACTTTTTCCAAAGAATTGTGATTTAATCTTCACATATGGCAAAGGCCTTCATGTCTATGACAATCCATTCACTATGCTGCAACTTCACCACTTCTTCATAGTTCCAGAACTGAAAATGCAGAATAGTAGAAATATTGCGAGATTAATATCTCTTACCTCGTTGATTGGATAACAAATCCGTTCGGTCAATGTTGAGAGAAGGTTGGAAGGAGCAACATAGTCAGAAATGAGAACAATCCAACGGTGGACGGAGTAGATGTAGCTCCGACAACACCACTCTCTCTCTCTCTCTCTATCTCTCTCTTTCTCTCTCCGGTTTATGGTAGGACTACAAGTCATTACTTTGAGAACTTGATAATGAAACATGATGACACAAAAAAACATCACAGATAATGAACCTTCTAGGGGGATTTAGAAAGCATGAAATTTCATCTCTAAATTACTTTAAACAAAAGAACATACAACAAGTATGTGGAATTAGTAAGTATGATCTTTTGATTGTAATATTAAGGATAATTAAGTAAGGATAAAGTAAAGGGACTTGTATAAAAGAAAGAAAGAGAAATGACCTAATACAAGCTATAAAAGAGGAAGTGATTATTAATACGAGGTTGAAGGGATTTAGTCAAGACTAAGAAGTAATATTTCATATCTTATATAAGGTATAGTATAGTAAATTATCCAGTAAATTCATGTTAACTTGGATTTGGATCCAAACGATCTCGTTGATGAGTGGAAAAAGGATTATGTAATTATATTTACACTGTCAATCTTGGAATAATGAAGTAAATTATTAATGTGTGCATTTAATATCTAGCGCATTATGTCATTGTATACTTATGTTGTATATATATATTTTTTTATTTTAGGTGCTACTCAAACTTGAACAGAGCAATAAGATTTCCTTATAGTTCTTTTAATTTAAGTAATGGAAATGTAATGTGGGACATGATAGATTTTTTAAAATATATTAAAGGATGTCGATCCATTTATAATATAAATAAATGAGAATTTATTATGCAAGTAACTTAGCTCTTGATTTCAATTATTATATTATAATTTGATTTTCAATTTACCCTTTTATAGTAAATAAACTACATATGCAAATATATTGTAAATGATCTTATATCTATAATTGTTGATGTAACTTATTGAAGAGTTCATAATATATTTGTTGTGTGAATCTAATGAATGATTTAATGGAGTAGAGGATGTTTACTCTTGACTTTGTGTTGTGAATGGATATTGAACAATGCGAGTTTGTGATATTGTTATGTATATAGGTGTCGATAACTTGAGAATGTTTATTTTAGAGGAAACTCTACTAGAATTCCAATAGAGTTCTTAATGACTAAACGATGGGATTTAATAATGAAAAAAAAAATCATCCTATTTTTCTTTGAGATCAAGGCTTAAAATTCTGTTATGATGTTTAAAAATTACGGGGTGTTACAACATTAAAAACATTTCTAAAATAAAAATATTAAATTATATAATTTTTAATAACTCTAATTAATTTAATTTAGAGCTTTAATTTTAATATAATGTTAATATTTTATATTTGCAAGGGTAAAATCATAATTATACCCCTTAAAAAAAACTCTAATACTTAGATAGGGCAGAATTATAATTATATCCCTTTCTTCTTCTTCTTGTCACCGGTTGTAATAGGTGGATGCCATAATAGTGAGAGGCAACAACCTTCAACCGCCCCAGGCACGTCATCCAAGCTGGCCTTGCTGTAACAGGGCAATATCTTCCTTGCCTAGGACACGAGGTATTGGCTAGGCACTTAAGTAATGTTGGTGTCGCTGGTGGAGGCGTAACATCCTTTCCCTATTTTTTTTTTGAAAAATTCAACTAGACTTGGTTGGAGCAAACACCAAATTAAAAAGAATCAAGAAGTTATTGGTTTACACATAAAAATAATTCATAATTAGCACCAATAACAATGAAAACACAAAATAAATAAACTTGATCATTCAACTACAACTAGTAGGTTTTTTAAAAGACATAAATGTAGTTGAAATAGTAATTTTAAAATCTTTCAAAATTTATTAAGAAAATTTATCGTATTGAATTCTTATTCATATCCTAAACAATTTTAGAATTAATCAAATAAAGTTTGTTGGCTTAAAGAACTATCTTTATTTAGGAAAATTATTTTTTAAAAATATAGTTTAATTAAGTATTTTAATTAATCCTAATCTAATTATATAATTAATTTAATTTAGAGTTTTAGTTTTAATATAAAGTTAATATTTTATGTGAGGGGGTAAAATTAAAAAGCCCAAATACTTAGTTAGGTTTGGCGATAGGGGTAGAATTATAATTGTATCCCTTTCTTCTCCTTTACTTGGTTAGGTTTTAATATAAAGTTAATCATAGATTTCATTACAATCATAATCATCATAATTATAATCACTTTATAATTTTCCTTTCATGAATAAAATCAATGTCACTTGTGCTAATTTGAATTGGCTACAAAATATATACATTAACATTGAAGTCCTATGTAATTGATGCGAACTTCGTGATCACGTGGTCACGCAACCCACAATCAATATTGAGATCTGATCCCGGAAAGCCGAAATAGATCTGATAGGAGTGTGACACAATAGAAACCTGCCCCAAGGCACCAACACTATTGGAATGAGTAGAATGACGCCACGAAACCAGTTAATCTTTGATAAGTCAGATTCAGTTCGTTCAAGAACTGAAGAATGCAAGAATCACTCTCACACGTTAAAACTAAAAAAATCCAAAAGTAATTATCATCAAAGCTGCCGAAATTTTGGCTTACATGAGTTTAAATAGTTCTTGAAAAATTAACCCTAATGGACCCCTTATGTGGACTTATATGAGGTCCACTCAAAACTGATCCAAAACCCTAAACTGAAAAGCCCATAACTTAATCCAAACAAGCCTTGGATCCTAACTGAAAACAAAGTATTAATTAAGCCCAAACAAGCCTTGGGCTGTAGCTAACAAAATAAAATAAAGCCCCTAATATTAAATCCGTGTTCTGTCATGAGAAGAAGAGAAGGAAATAAAATATTACAGAACTGATTCAAGGCTTATTTATAGCCTTCCATGCAGCCCCTTAATCCTAGAAACAAAAGGAAAAGGTAGCCACCCATGTTGTTTCCAAGTTGTAGTAGGATTCTTTTGTTTCCTTTGCTGTCCTCACCTCATGGCTCAAATAAGATTGTATTGAACCCCTCTTGCACATGGACAAGATGTACTAGGGTCTCCTCTTGATACTCTAATGGACCATTCAATTCTGACTTGGTTGAAACATTCAAAACCAATGCATTCAATGCCTCTTTCAATGCCTTTGTCTTGGACCGAGTCATTGGACCATTTGGAACATGTAATGGGTCCTTACTGGTGTTTCTGGGCTGGTCCACATCATCCCCTCTCTCCTTAAAAGGATTCGACCTCGAATCAAAATCTGTGTCAAACAATGTAAGATCAGCAACATTAAAGGTAGCACTAACACCATACTCACCTGAAAGGTCAATTTTGTATGCGTTGTCATTGATTCTCTCTAAAACCTGAAATGGACCATCACCACGAGGCTATAATTTTGATTTTCTTTGGTTAGGAAATCGTTCCTTACGCATGTGCACCCAAACCCAATCACCGGGTTGGAAAACAACCAGTTTACGTCCCTTATTTGCTTTAGAAGCGTAAAGTCTGTTCTTTTTCTCTATTTGCAGTCGAACTCCCTCATGGAGTTGTCTCACCATCTTTGCCTTCTTTTCACCATCTAAACTTACCCTTTCTTTAAAAGGCAAAGGAATTTAATTAGAGGATTAAAACCATAAACAATTTTAAAAGGAGAAAAACCAGTGGTCGAATGCACATTTCTATTATAAGCAAACTCAACAAAAGGCAAACATTCTTCCTAACTTTTTAAATTCTTTTGAATTATAGCACGTAAAAGTTGGGATAATGTTCTATTCACTACCTCAGTTTGTCCATCTGTTTGAGGATGACATATTGTCGAAAATAAGAGTTTAGTTCCCAACTTTCCCCATAAGGTCTTCCAAAAGTAGTTAAGGAACTTAACATCACGATCTTACACTATACTCTTAGGAATGCCATGCAAACGTACAATCTCCCTAAAAAACAAGTCTGCGATATGAGATGCATCATCCGTTTTATTGCATGCAATGAAATGCATCATTTTAGAAAACATATCAACCACAACAAAAATAGAGTCTCTACCTTTCTTTGACCTAGGTAAACCTAAAACAAAGTCCATAGAGATATCTACCCAAGGTTCAGTAGGCACAAGTAATGGTGTATATAGTCCATACGGTTGTACTCTAGATTTTACCTTTCTACAAGCAATGCACTGTTCACAAATTCATTGCACATCTCTTTTCATCTTTGGCCAATAGAAATGCTCATGCAATACATCCAAGGTTTTCTCAACCCCAAAGTGACCCATTAAACCACCCCCATGTGCTTCACGAACAAGCAATTCATGCAAAGAACTAGCAGGAACACACAATCTATTCTCTTTGAACAAATAACCATCCATCAAATAAAACTTACCAAAAGCTGAATGTCCACATGCATTATAAATCTCGGCAAAGTCAGAATCATTATCATACAATTCCTTCACATATTCAAAGCCTAACAATCTAGTATTCATGGTGTGTAAAAGAACATACCAGCGCGAAAGTGCATCAGCTACAATGTTCTATTTGCCTTGCTTATACTTGATTACGTAAGGAAAAGTTTCAATGAATTCAACCCATTTTACATGCCTCCTATTCAACTTACCTTGTCCTCTCATATGTTTCAAAGACTCATGATCCGAATGGATTACTAACTCTTTTGGCCACAAGTAATGTTTTTTTTTTTTGGTAAGTTGACGTATGTATTAAAAGAAGAAGATACAAACATTATAAGGGGCATACCCCAGATTTACAATGATAACAGAAACATAAAAAAACAGATGGCTACAGGCTAGCCACCGACCGTAAAACTGAAACCTCACTAGATTCGTTAGGGAAACCAATACAACCAGCTAACTAACAGATTAAGAATCTATGGTATTCACCCTCCAAGCTCGTTGGATCCTTGTGTTTTCATTTGTTGGTACGATATTCCTCATCAAATCAAGCTTATCACGAATGATACATTCGATTTGATTAAGGACCAAATTCGGAGTTCTAGACATTCCAGCAAAGATCCTTGCATTCCGTTCTTGCCATACATGATACACTGTAGCTGCAAAACTCAGTTTACGAGAAAAATTGACGAAACTCTTGCCATGCCAAGAGACAGTGGCCCATCGAATCCATTCATCCCAGCCTTTTGTCATTCTTGGAATGTCGCATCTGTCACAAACATCCCACCAGATCGCTTTAGTATAGGAGCATTCAAAGAACAAGTGGTTGTGATCCTCATTGTTGCGGAGACAGAGTGAGCATCTATTGGGACCATGTATACCAAACCGATGAAGTTTATCTTGAGTTGTGAGTTTCTGTTGGACAGCCATCCATAGAAGAAATGAATGTCTTGGAACAGCATTCTTAAACCACACAATGTCATGCCATTCAACCATCTGACGATGACGTCTTAGTTGTTCCCAAGCTACTTTGACCGAGAATCTGTGATTTGGCGAGTCCAACCAAACTATCTCATCCTTTTGCCCCATCTTAGGATTAGAATTGGAAGGAATAGCTTCTATAATGGGGTGCCAGCCAATAGCTTGGGTGGTAGGAGTTTTCCATTCTGAGTTCTGAATTAGCACATTCACCTTCGCGTTCTTGGCCATACCTGAATCATAGATGAATCTTTCCCCGTAAGAATCTGCGAGTGGGCTGTGAGGATGCCAATTATCAAACCATAGAGAGGTTGTCATTCCATCTCCTATGATGTACTTCATCTTCGGCCATGCTAAGGATCTGAGCTTTAGAATCTTTCCCCAAGCCCAAGAGCAATTCTGTGGCGTCTTGATTGTCCAGAAATTCCTACCTCGCAACAGATTGGATCTGATCCAAGTAGACCATATTGAGCCATCTGAGTCATTGCACAGGTTCCAAATGTGTTTCAACAAAGCAATCTTGTTCCATTCTGTTATGCTTTTTATTCCTAGCCCCCCCTCCTTTTTTGGAAGACATACCTGATCCCAAGCCACTTTAGCCCCAGTAGTTCTCATCTTGCACAAGTAATGTTGCCATGTCTCAAGTGCTCTTACCAATGCATAGAGTTCTTTTTCGTAAGTGGGATAGTTCAAGGTTGCTCCACTTAACTTCTCACTAAAATACGCAATAGGTCTCCGATCCTGCATCAAAACAACACCTATTCCCATTCCAGATGCATCACATTCTATTTCAAATGCTTTTGTAAAGTCAGGTAAAGCCAAAACAGGTGCAAAACATAATTTCTCTTTCAAAAGAACAAAAGCCAATTCATGTTCCTTCCCCCATTTAAACCCAACTTACTTTTTAACAACTTCATTCAAGGGTGTAGCTATTGTACTGAAATCTTTCACAAAACGCCTATAAAAACTAGCTAACCTATGAAAACTTCTTACCTCACTTACCGATTGGGGTGTAGGCCAATCCCGGATGGCCTTAACTTTCTCCTCATCCATCTCGATACCCTGTACAGTTACAACATAGCCAAGAAACACAATTTTCTCCATGCAAAAGGCACATTTTTTAAGATTAGCATATAATTTCTCACTACGCAACACATTAAGTACATTACGCAAATGATCAAGATGCTGAGTTAAGTTCTTGCTATAGATCAAAATGTCAGCAAAATACACAACCACAAACTTACCTATGAATGCACGCAACACATGATTCATTAAACGCATAAACGTACTAGGTGCATTTGTGCATTTGTAAGTCCAAACGGCATTACTAACCATTCATACAAACCATGCTTAGTCTTAAATGTTGTTTTCCACACATCATCTTCTTTCATCCTAATTTGATGGTACTCACTTTTCAAGTCAATTTTAGAGAAAATACAGGATCCATGTAACTCATCTAACATGTCATCAAGCCTAGGAATGAGGTGTCTATACTTTACTATTATGTTGTTGATGGCTCGACAATCAACACACATCCTCCATGTGCCATCCTTCTTAGGCACAAGTAGCACGGGTCCAGCACACGGGCTCATACTCTCACGAATGTAGCCCTTTTCCATCAGCTCATCAACTTGCCTTTGAAGCTCCTTCATCTTCTCGGGATTGCTTTTATAGGCTAGTCGGTTAGGAATTGAAGCTCCGGGTACGAAATCAATCTGATGCTCTATCCCCCTCAATGGTGGTAATCCGCTAGGAGTATCGTCGGGGAACACATCATCAAACTCCTGTAACAAAGAAATAGCAACACTAGGCACAATATGATCAAGATCATTTGTATTAAAGTAAGCCTCTTTGTACACAAGTAAAATCATTGGCTTGTAAGTGAAAAATGCAGATCTGACCTCACCCTCTCTAGCATAAACATTGGGTTGTTTCATTAGTTTTTCCACACAATTCTCATCACCCTTCTTGACTTTCTTCACTCCTCTTGTCTTCACTCTCGGCCAGATTTAGGTGTTTTTGAGTTGTGGTCGAATGGTTTGATTTGTTTGGAGTGTTGGCCGAATATTTGTTCGTGTTTGGATGGGTGGCCGAATGGGTTGTAGTGGTTTGGGTTCTAGCCGAATCTGGTGGTCTTCTCTCCTCTTGTTCCTCACTTTGATTTTCTCTCCCCATCGCCTCATGCTCACTTTTTAGCTTTATTTGATCATCATACACCTGTTTGGGTGTAAGAGGTACAAGAGTGATGGTTTTACCATCTTTTACAACAGTATACTTATTTTTAACCCCATCATGAATTGCCTTCCTATCATATTGTCATGGTCTCTCCAACAAGATGTGACTTGCTTGCATTGGTACCACGTCGCACAGAACTTCATCAACATATTTCCCAATCGAAAATGGAACCACAACCTGTTTAGTCACTTTCACTTCACCACTATCATTCAACCATTGCAATCTATATGGTTTAGCATGCTTAACAGTACACAAATTCAGTTTACTAACAAGGGTGGTACTACAAACATTAACACAGCTTCCATTATCTATAATTAAACCACACACCTTGCTTTGTACATAACAACGCGTATGGAAGATGTTCTCCCTTTGTTGATTAGTTTCATCTTCCTTGACCTGAACCTGAAGTGTTCGTCTTATAACCAAGGACTCCTCAACTGGTAATGCTAACTCATCCCCATCACTATCCTCTAATGGTGGCATGCCTTCACAATCAGATCTGTCACTTTCAGATTCCATATCACCATTATCTCTAATCATCATGATTCTCTTGTTTGGACACTCTGAAGCATAATGTCCATGTCCCTGACACCTGAAACATTTAACATCACGGGTACGTTTAGGTTGAGTTTCAGATTTACCTTTGGCATCAGTAGGGACATCAACTTTAGCCTTTGGTGGTTCAGTTCTAGAAGGAATAAAGGATCTCGGCTGGACAGTACCCTCTCTCTTTAGATTCGGCTTCCAAGATGATGAAGAGCCCGAATTAAACGCTGGTCGAGCATGTCCCTTTCAAAGTTGTCTCTCCACCTTCGTAGCCATGTGAATCATGTCCTCTAGCTCCACATAGTGTTGTAGCTCAACCACATTGGCAATGTCCTGATTCAACCCATTAAGAAATCTAGCCATGGTGGCTTCTCTATCCTCAACAACATTGGCCCGAATCATTGCTATCTCCATCTCTTTGTGATATTCATCTACTGTCTTATAACCTTGATTCAAACCTTGGAGCTTCAGATATAAGTCTCTGTAATAGTGATTTGGCACAAATCATCTCCTCATTAAGACTTTCATCTCCCCCCGAATCTGAACAAGTTGCTCCCCATTCCTCCTCTTACTGATTACAATTTGATCCCACCAAATCAATGCATACTCCGTAAACTCAATTATCACCAATTTCACCTTCTTTTGTTCAGAATAGCTATGGCAATCAAAAATCCAATCTACCTTTTTCTCCCACTCCAAATAAGCCTCGGGATCGTTTTTACCTTGAAAGTTAGGAATTTTCAGTTTAATGGTGTCCAAGTCCCTATCCATATCTTCATTAGTGCCCATGCCACGGAAATTCACATTCCTCCTAGCCCTCTTCAGTCCAGACCTGATTCCTTGGCCAGCAGATACAAAATCATAGTCATCTTCACCCGCATCTACATTTTCGTCAACAAACTCTTCAAAATCAGATCTGACATTCCGTACGGCCATACGAACCGTATTTCTTCGGCGATCAGCCCCACTATTCTGTTGATTTATTGAATTCACCTCATCTTTCAGATCCTTGTACGTTCTAGACAACAGCTCAAATTGCTGGCCCATGGCTCGTAATTGGAAAGCTACGTCAGCGTTTTGTGTCTCTGATTCGTTGTTTTCAGACATTCTTTGAATCTGTAAAATTTGGTTAGTAGCACAAAATATATCCTCACATCTCTCGTGTATCACACAAAAACAAATCATAGCTTTTCACTTTAATAAGCTCACTAAGCCTTTTACCTCCAAATTTGCTTTCTTTTGGTTCTTTAGGAATTGAAATCAACAAATCAAAGTCAGTAGCCTTCGCAGCGCACTCTAATTATAATTTTCAGACTCAAGAATCAATAAATATACTGAAAATGCAAAACAAAACTATGATTACGATTTTGCGAGTAGCAATGCAAATTCGTACGAATTGTGGACGAAACGAAGACACGAAATAAAACAAAAGCAAATATTAGTTAAAAAAGTTACTTGACTCCTAGATAACCCAAATATAATAGAAACAAAAAGATTTGGACAAAACAAAACTAGGATCATGTTTTGAAACTTGACGAAAATCTAACCTGTTACGCAATTTGTACATAACAGAATTGAAACCCAAACCAAACGATCTCGAAATAACCTCAAATTCAATATTTAGTATTATAATACTAAACAAACAACAAAAATCAATTTATAGGTTGTTTTTTTATGTCTAGGTACCCAAACCCCAATGTATGATCAGTTTGCGACAGAATTGAACCTCCAATTAAAACCTCCAGAAGCTGATATCAAAATAAGCTCAAATTTAATATATGGAGCGATCTCATCCCCAATACACAGAATATGAAGTTTCAATTTAGTCTAAGGTGGATTGCTTATGGTTCACTAAGAGTAGTGTTTCTACGGCAGAATTGAACCTCGAATTAAAACCTCATGCAAACAATATCAAAATAAGTCCAAATTTGACATATGATGCGATCGCACCCCTAATAGACTAAATATGAAGTTTCAATTTATTTCAAGGTGGTTTTCTTATGGTTCACCAAGAGTTGTGTTTCTACGGCAAAAATTAAATGATCCTTCAAATTTCAACTAATCCCTCTCTCTCTCTGTTTTTTTTTTCTTTTTAATATACTGATATGATTAGAGACAATAACAAGATGAAATATAACCCCTTTTTTTTTTTTTGCTTAGATGACGCAGACACGAAGAACAAGAAGATGGACGTAAACACTGAAAAACTTAAAGGAACACTAAGAAAAACGAAAATAACATAAGGATATGACCTTGTTTTGAAGACTAGCTCTGATACCAACTGATGTGAACCTCGTGATTACGTGGTCACGCAACCCACAATCAAGATTGAGATATGATCCTGGAAAGCCGAAATAGGTCTGATAGGAGTGTGACACAATGGAAACCTACCCCAAGGCACCAACACTATTGGAATGAGTAGAATGACGCCACGAAGCCAGTTAATCTTCGATAAGTCAGATTCAGTTCGTTCAAGAACTGAAGAATACAAGAATCACTCTCACACGATAAAAATAAAAAAATCCAAAAGTAATTATCATCAAAGCTGCCGAAATTTTGGCTTACATGAGTTTAAATAGTTCTTGAAAAATTAACCCTAATGGACCCCTTATGTGGACTTATATGAGGTCCACTCAAAACTGACCCAAAACCCTAAACTGAAAAGCCCATAACTTAATCCAAACAAGCCTTGGATCCTAACTGAAAACAAAGTATTAATTAAGCCCAAACAAGCCTTGGGTTGTAGCTAACAAAATAAAATAAAGCCCCTAATATTAAATCCATGTTCTGTCATAAGAAGAAGAGAAGTAAAATATTACAGAACTAATTCAAGGCTTATTTATAGCCTTCCATGCAACCCCTTAATCCTAGAAACAAAAGGAAAAGGTAGCCACCCATGTTGTTTCCAAGTTGTAGTAGGATTCTTTTGTTTCCTTTGCTGTCCTCACCTCATGGCTCAAATAAGGTTGTATTGGACCCCTCTTGCACATGGACAAGATGTATTAGGGTCTCCTCTTGATACTCTAATGGACCTTTCAATTCTGACTTAGTTGAAACATTCAAAACCAATGCATTCAATGCCTCTTTTAATGCCTTTGTCTTGGACCGAGTCATTGGACCATTTGGAACATGTAATGGGTCCTTATTGGTGTTTCTAGGCTGGTCCACATCAGTAATCCCTTAAACTTAATCCTATACGAACTATTCATATCATATAAGGAGCTTACATGTTGAATTCTAATACAAATTGTATTCTAACTAAAGCACAACTTTGTTTACACACACAGACACATGAATCCTGACTTGTTATGTAACCCTAACTAGTTGTACATGTTGAGAATTTCTATCTTGTATAGGTCTAGATACTCTAATTAATCACTTGAACTTTTTCTTCATGATCGAATTGCTTCATCTTGGTCAATTAGGTGGACTCCTTTCCTATGATCAATCATTTTCTCCTAATTGATTATTGTCATATCTTCCTTATTTTTGGCTGAGCATGAACTACAAAATAGATTTTAAAAAAAATGATGTAGGTAACAACCTTGCAAATTAAGTGAGGTGTTAGATTGGCTTTGAAAAGTTAAGAGAAAAAAAATGACAACGCTAGAAAACTACAAACTATATAAAAACGAAGGGCAAGTTAACTAATTAAGGTGAAAGAAAAACTATAAAAAGGCAATAAATTACATAAATCTATAAAGAAATTATATATATTAAGCCAACCATCATTTCTAGCTGCTAAATAACATATTTATAGTTTTACAAAGATCAAGTTTCATAGCAACTATAAATCACATTCCTTTAAAAAACTGTGTACAATAGATAAGGATTACACAATATGAATTCTAGTGCAATTCATATTACTTATCTCTGTGCATTGCTTCCTAGCACTGTATGTGTTAAAATTCTACTTGTACAGTAATATTTTCTAATTAACTACTAAAAACTCATATTTTATGTTGGACTTGATCTTGATTAATAATTTTGATTTTTATCTCTCTAATGGATGATTAATGATCAATTTTAGCTTTCTTCATTAATGATTAAATACTTATCTTAATCAAAAGACACATAATTTTTATATATATTTATATAAATCTAATTGAACCTTCAATCAGACCTTAACTTCGATCTAGTATTATCTTTGTTGGAGGCCTAACAGATTTAAAGGAGTGCAAGCCTATGTAGGGAGACGACAATATAAAAAAATAAATATATTTTAGTACATTCTCAAAAGTCTTAAAAATATATATATATATATATATATATATATATATATATTATGAAGAGTAAATTATTAGAGTCGAGCCTTGGGCTTTGTAGATTATACAAGACCAATGGTCTTTTACCAAACTAGCATAGTTTGGTAAAATATTTGAGAATATAGAACATGATAGAAAAGTATTGAGGAAACAATGCACTTTCACTCAACTAATAATAAGAATCGCTGATTTATTAATGAGCCGCTAATAGGAATAGCGGTTGTCTTAAAAAACTGCTATTACAAATAGTGTCAATATTAAATAACCGCTAAAGACAATAGCGATTGTTCTATGCACAAATGCTAATATGAATAGCGGTTGTGTTATCCTAGCTCAATCTTAACGTAAGCTCAACCTTAAAATTTACATAAAACGAAGCATAAACCACCACACTGAAGTCCAAATAAAACCATAAATTACCAAACCTCAAATCCATAATTGAGAGTGCAATATTTTAACATCAATTTGGTTTTTTTAATTATAATCCCAAATTAATACTTGTTGTTTTAAATATTGTTTTAATTTATTAGTTATAAAGATAATAACAATAACAAAATATAACAATGTACATTTTTTAACTTGTAAATGGATGATTTGAAATTTTAAACAACTTGTTCACATGTTCACCTGTTAATTAACAATTTAAAATCATGGGTATCTAAAATAAGTATGAAAATGCATAATATGCAAGACAACATTAAAAGCAACAAGATAATTAGCTAAAACAATATTACAGAAGTAATACAAATAAAATTAGCTCTTAACTAAGAAAATAACACAACATAATAATACATATGAGCCTATTTATGTCTTCTACGACGACAAATGGATGTGTCAACTTAATAGCACGACTTCCGGTTGTCTGTGTGATTTCATCCTCTGAGACAACATCATCTAGGCTTAATGTCTCTCTTAACAGGTCAAGTGTAGTACGACATGTCTCTAACCAAGAAAATGTATAATAACGAGCAAGTCCATTATCATCATCAAGATCACAAAGATCAGTCACAACATATCGACCATCATGTAACAACTATCCAACCTAATATGAAGCAAATATAAATTATTAATCCATAAATAAAATGCAACGGATTTGTCCAAGCCTATAAAAAACAACAAATACTTATAGCATGCTTAGTCCGACGTGCATGTGGCTCATACTCCATCTCCTCGCGTGGAGGAACTTGCGTTGGGTTTGGTGTAATGATTTGGCATGTTATACTCAAGTAACATCTCATATATTCCTCCTTGAAAATCAGGGATGCACCTCTCTAAAAATAAAATATCTTTGTGCATCCCACATCAATATATTTTAGAGATGGTGAATCATCCAATTATAATCAGCGTGCCTACCCGAACAACTAATGAAATGCAATTGATCACTCGTATCTATTTTGGCTGGGATGAGTTGCTTAAAACTAAATTGCCACATTACATGTTTTAAGCAATGCATCTCAACAAGCTAAAAAATATAAGGGGGACAACTGATGTCTATGAGTCCATGGCTATTGTGCATATAACAAGAGCAACTGACAATCATCAACCAAATAAGGATTCCACACAACCTATCGAAACATCAATAATTCAATTATTTTTCATTATTTACCAACATCAACCTATGCAATTATTTCTCATCATTTACCAACAACATAAAATATCTACATCAACAATACAATTATTTCTCATCATTTACCAATATTAACCTATGCTATTATTTCTCATCATTTACCGATACCAAGAAATTTCAACATCAACTCAATCAATTATTTCTCATCATATACCAACATCAACGCGAACAATTATTTCTCATCATTTACCAACATTAACCTATGCAATTATTTCACAACATTTATCAATATCAAAAAATTTCAACATCAAAGTAAGCAATTATTTCTTATTATTTACCAACATTAATGCCAAAAATGATTTCTCATCATTTACCAACATCAACGCAAGCAATTATTTCTCATCATTTACCAACATCAAAATATGCAATTATTTCCCCACATTTATAAATATAAAAAAAGTTGCAAAATACCTGATTTGATTTCTATTATTTCTCATCATTTTTCAACATCAACATTGCAATTTATTAACATACATGATTTGATTGTTGTTTATCTAACTAGCTGTAATAAAATAACTAAACATGGGTTGAATTATTTTTAAAATATTTACTCCCACACCATCTATAATGAGAATCAGCCTAACATCAAGCATAATCATGCCGCAGACCCATTGGAGGTGCCTAGTGGGCCAATTATAAGAGTAAGATGGACCTAAAGGAGCTTGGGATGCCTAGCGAGCATGAAGGACAACTTCTAATTCATTTAATCCAAGATTAATTAATGATTCTCCTAATCTAGGAAGAAAATTGAATTGGCAGGTATAAAAGAGGGAGATTTTCTTCATTAATTGTCCATGCAAAATAAGAAAACCAAGCACAACAAGACAAGAAGTTCAAAATTAATTCCACATTCAGATTAGATTTCGTAGTCTATTTGAGACTTTTTTGGGGTGGCAAATTGATGTGCCGTGAATGATTCGAAAATCGGCAACAATGAATCTGACGAAAATGGATGAAGGATGGGTCTGGTTGTGTTGTCTTTCTTTTGGTGTTTAGGCTGGATTATAGTGATTTCAAGGTAAATAAGATGGAGGATAGACTAGAATGATACTTTGATAAGTCGATTTGGACGCCACAAAGATCAATCTAGGATTTCGACGCCACACTCTTTGTGATTGAAGAGTGACAAGTCAGGTAGGGTTCTTCACAAAATTAATTTGGAAGAACAACTCTTAATTCTGTGAATTAAGTTTCAAATCTTGGCCAAAAGTCCTTTATTACATATTCTGATACTATATTTATAATTGGAACATCCCTCCAAAGTTAGGAAAAATTCAACATGGCAGAAGTCAAGCCCAAAAAACAGACTTTGACAAACTAACCTAGACAAATTAACTAGCACACGTTTTTTGACCTTTCTAACATAAACAGATCAAATTTAAAACAACCATATCTTCTTACACAAAAGTCCAATGCAATCATGGTTGGACAATCTAGAAAGAACACGTTCTGAACTTGAAATCCACCTAGATTAGTCTTGTTTTCACATGCAATGGATGACTTCAAATTCGGGTTCAAATTCATTTGCTGTTTTGACCATAAACAGCATCAAGTCCTTCACTTATTTGCATATCAACCCAAATTCAAGTAGCCCAGCATCAAAAGAACCATTAAGGGCTTTTCCCATCTCCAAGTTCCAATTGTAGGCAAATAAACATCCTTGAACCAATTTCAAACTGATTGTTAATTTTTAACTCTGAGGCAGCTTCAATCATTCCAATTTGACTCGTCAAGGCCCTTTGTAGTTGTTTCGCTCTCGCTCTTGTCATTGGATCATCTGAATCCTCTTGCATATTAGATTTAGCTTTACAAGATGGATTATAATTCTCATGATGCACATCATCAGCCCCGGGTTGAAAATGATTTGTCCTCAAATCAGAATCGTCATCGTCATCCAAGTATAGAGTCAAGTCTTTCACATTAAAAGTAGCTGATACGTTGTAATCACCAGGAAGATCTACCTTATATGCGTTGTCATTCACCTTCTCTATAATCCAAAATGGACCATCAACTCTTGGCATCAACTTGGACTTACGTTTGCTTGGGAATCTGCCCTTGCTAATATGAATCCAAACAAGATCTCCAGGTTCAAACCTAACCATTTTCCGCCCCTTGTTAGCTTGTTTAGCATACTTTGTCATTTTCTCCTCAATATGTAATCGAACTTGCTCATGTAGTTTCTTCATCAATTCTGCCTTTCTAATTCCATCCATAGATGTCCTCTCATCAATTGGAATATGAACAAGATCAATAAGAATACAAGGATTAAAGCCATACACAACCTCAAATGGTGAAAAATTTATAGCCCCATGCACACTACGATTATATGCAAACTCCACAATAGGCAAACAAGTATCCCAACTCTTCAAATTCTTATGTATAACAGCTCGTAACAAAGAAGATAAAGTTCGGTTTACTACCTCAGTTTGTCCATTAGTTTGTGGATGACATGTCGTACTGAAAAGTAACTTCGTTCCAAGCTTCCTCCAAAGAGTCTTCCAAAAGTGGCTTAAGAACTTTGTATCACGATCAGAGACAATGCTTTTAGGAACTCCATGTAAACGAACAATCTCTTGAAAGAACAAATCAGCAACATGTACTGCATCGTCAGTTTTGTTGCAAGGAATGAAATGAGACATTTTGGAGAATCGATCAACCACGACCATTATTGAATCCTTTCCACGCTGTGTTCTTGGTAACCCAAGTACAAAGTCCATGCTAACATCCATCAATGGTTGCTCTGGAATAGGCAATGGCATATACAGTCCATATGCATTCTCTTTACCCTTAGCTTTCTTGCAAATAGCACATCTCTCAATCACCTTGTGCACATCTCGTAACATGCTAGGCCAAAAAAAATATTCTTTCAGCAGCTCATAAGTCTTCTTCTCCCCAAAATGACCACTAAGACCACCACCATGAGCCTCTCGCACAAGCAACTCCCTTAACGATCCTGAAGGAATACACATTCTGCCCATTTTGAACAAGTAACCTTCATGCATAAAGAACCCATCACAAGCTCCCTTTGCACATTCGGCAACCACATTAGCAAAGTAGGAATCATTAGCATATTGTTCCTTCACTTGTTCAAAACCCATCAGCCTTGCATTCAACATAGAGATCAGTGCAAACCTCCTAGAAAGAGCATTAGCAACCACATTAACTTGCCCTTTCTTGTACTTTTTGACATAAGGAAATGACTTCATAAACTCCACCCATTTAGCATGTATGCGATTCAGCTTGCTTTGCCCCTTAAGATACTTCAAGGATTCATGATCAATATGTATAACAAATTCTTTAGGCAACAAGTAGTGTTGCCATACCTCTAGAGCCCGAATCAAAGCATAGAACTCCTTGTCGTAAATAGAGTAGTTCAAACGTGCTTCATTTAACTTTTCACTGAAGAATGCAATCGACCTCTTTTCTTGCAGCAAGACAGCCCCAATTCCAACTCCGGAAGCATCACACTCTATTTCGAATGTTTTAGCAAAGTCTAGAAGTGCTAAAACTGGAGCAGTACATAACTTTTCCTTAATTAGCTCAAAAGCTTTCTGCGCATCTTCACTCCATCTAAAGTCGTTCCCTTTTTTCAAGCATTCTGTCATAGGAGCAACAATAGAGCTGAAGTCTTTCACAAATCGCCTGTAGAAAGAAGCTAAACCATGGAAACTCCTCACATCAGCGATACTAGCAGGTTTTGGCCAGTCCCGAATTGCCTTAATTTTCTCCTCATCAACCTTAACTCCCCTGCTAGAGATAATATATCCAAGAAACACGACACTTTCTTTATAGAAGTAACACTTTGTGAGTTTCCCATACAACTTAAAATCTCGCAAAGTTTCAAACACAACTCTAAGATGCTTCATATGATCATCAAAGGTCTTGCTATACACCAGGATATCGTCAAAATATACTACAACAAACAGCCCAATATACTTCCTCAAAACATGATTCATAAGCCTCATAAATGTACTAGGCGCATTAGATAACCCAAATGGCATTACCATCCATTCATATAACCCCTGTTTAGTTTTAAATGTTGTTTTCCATTCATCTCCTTCTTTCATTCTAATTTGGTGATAACCACTCATCAAATCAATTTTAGAAAACAATGCAGCACCATGCAACTCATCAAGCAAACCATCAAGTCTGGGTATAGGAAATCGATACTTAACTGTTATTTTATTGATAACACGACTATCCAAACACATCCTCATGGTACCATCTTTCTTCGGTACAAGCAAAGTAGGTACGGAACATGGACTAAGTGATTCTCGCACATAGCCCTTCTCTAAGAGCTCACCAACCTGCCTTTGAATCTCTTTTGCTTCCTCTAGATTACATCTGTATGCTGGTCTGTTAGGAAGTGAAGCTCCCGGCACCAAATCAATTTGATGCTCAATTCCACGAATAGGTGGTAACCCTTTAGGTAATTCATCTGGAAACACACCTTTAAATTCTTCAAGCAATTCCTTAACCTGTATTGGTAAGTCCAATCCTTCTACTTGTAGTAATTGCTTTGCCCAGATCATGAAAACAGCCCCCACCGAAGCTAATGCTTGTTTGATGTCTCCTTTTTTGGCTAACAACAGCCCCTTACGTGATTTCACCTCCTTTTGTTGGCTTCGTATCTGATCCTCTCTAACCTGTTGAGAACTCAATGGTAACAAGTTCACCTTCTTTCCATTCAGCATAAAAGAATAAGTGTTCTTTCGTCCATTGTAGGTCACATCCTTATCAAACTGCCATGGATGACCCAGCAACAAATGGCTTGCTGACATCGACGCAACGTCACACAAAACCTCGTCATGATAGGTTTTAATGGAAAAAGGTACACGGACTTGCTTTGTCACCCGAATCTCTCCATTCTCATTCAGCCATCGCAAACTGTACGGCCTGGGATGTGGAAGGGTAGTTAAACCCAATTTCTCCACCAAGGTAGTTGACGCAACATTAGTGCAACTTCCATTGTCAATGATCATCCCACACACCTTATCTCGAATCTGACATCGAGTATGAAAGATGTTCTCGCGTTGCTCATCACTAACGTCAATTTGTGCATTCAGAACTCGTTGCCCAACTAATAAATCTCTCTTCACTAGTTCGAAATCCTCTTCTTGTTCAGCCACTTGTACCTCATCTTCATCTTCAGTTTCAACCTCATCTCCACTGATCAGCTCTCCATGATCCCCATGCAAAATCATCACCCTTTTATTTGGACATTCCGAAGCAATGTGCCCATGTTCTAAGCACTTGAAGCACTTGATGTCCCGAGACCTTCTAGGATGTTGAGGTTCTGTCACCTTCTCCTTTCCCTTCAAAGAATCAGAACTGGTATTCCCCTTAGTAAACTCCACCTTCTCATCTCGTTTAGGTGTGCTCCATGTTCGTGTAGGTGTAGAAACAGCACTTGTTGTGCTTGACGTAGTTACACCAGTTCGGACACCTCCTCGTTTCTGCTGCCTCTCTACTCGAGTTGCAAGCTTTATAACTTCCTCAAGGAAGATGTACGGCTGTAATTCAACAATATTAGCTATATCCTTCCTCAACCCTCCAAGAAATCTAGCTATTGTTTGCTCTTGGGGTTCCATCAATTCACATCGAATCAGCAGCAACTCAAACTCTTTCACATACTCTTCCACGCTCAAAGATCCTTGTCGCAAAGTCTGAAGTCTGATGTATAGCTCCTGTTTATAGTAATCAGGAATAAATCTCTTCTTCATCACTCTTTTCATAGTTGCCCACGTTGTAATCTCCTCTTCTCCATCCCTCCTCCTCTGAATCTTTAAGTTTTCCCACCATAAAAGAGCATAATCCGTAAACTCAAGTGTTGCCACCTTGCACTTCCTTTCTTCAGAATATTCATACCATTCAAACACCTTTTCAACCTTCTAAATCCACTCCAAGTATTCCTCGGGTGAACTACTTCCTCTAAACGGTGGAATCTTAAGTTTGAGACCATTAGGAGGATTATAATTCTGCCTTCTTGGTCTGCCCCTATCGTCGGCCTCATCATCCCCATTGGATCTTCGTCAGCTTCTATAATATCATTTCATGGCACCCTAAGTGCTTGCCTCTGTTGGGGTTGCAAATTATTTCTTTGCATCATTTGCATAAGCGTATTCAACTGTTCATGAATTCCAGTCATTTCATCCCGAATCTCAGCATGAGATCGTTGTAAGCCCATAACCTGTGCCTGTTCCAAACTTAAACCCTCTTGGCAAATCTTCTTTATCTCCAGCCATAATTAAGTTTATCAACCTTATTCCAGTAAGCCTTTCTTCTGTTTTTGGCTCCTGCCTTAGATCGCAACTGATGCTCTGATACCAGATGATGTGCCGTGAATGATTCGAAAATCGGCAACAATGAATCTGACGAAAATGGATGAAGGATGGGTCTGGTTGTGTTGTCTTTCTTTTGGTGTTTAGGCTGGATTATAGTGATTTCAAGGTAAATAAGATGGAGGATAGACTAGAATGATACTTTGATAAGTCGATTTGGACGCCACAAAGATCAATCTAGGATTTCGACGCCACACTCTTTGTGATTGAAGAGTGACAAGTCAGGTAGGGTTCTTCACAAAATTAATTTGGAAGAACAACTCTTAATTCTGTGAATTAAGTTTCAAATCTTGGCCAAAAGTCCTTTATTACATATTCTGATACTATATTTATAATTGGAACATCCCTCCAAAGTTAGGAAAAATTCAACATGGCAGAAGTCAAGCCCAAAAAACAGACTTTGACAAACTAACCTAGACAAATTAACTAGCACACGTTTTTTGACCTTTCTAACATAAACAGATCAAATTTAAAACAACCATATCTTCTTACACAAAAGTCCAATGCAATCATGGTTGGACAATCTAGAAAGAACACGTTCTGAACTTGAAATCCACCTAGATTAGTCTTGTTTTCACATGCAATGGATGACTTCAAATTCGGGTTCAAATTCATTTGCTGTTTTGACCATAAACAGCATCAAGTCCTTCACTTATTTGCATATCAACCCAAATTCAAGTAGCCCAGCATCAAAAGAACCATTAAGGGCTTTTCCCATCTCCAAGTTCCAATTGTAGGCAAATAAACATCCTTGAACCAATTTCAAACTGATTGTTAATTTTTAACTCTGAGGCAGCTTCAATCATTCCAATTTGACTCGTCAAGGCCCTTTGTAGTTGTTTCGCTCTCGCTCTTGTCATTGGATCATCTGAATCCTTTTGCATATTAGATTTAGCTTTACAAGATGGATTATAATTCTCATGATGCACATCATCAGCCCCGGGTTGAAAATGATTTGTCCTCAAATCAGAATCGTCATCGTCATCCAAGTATAGAGTCAAGTCTTTCACATTAAAAGTAGCTGATACGTTGTAATCACCAGGAAGATCTACCTTATATGCGTTGTCATTCACCTTCTCTATAATCCAAAATGGACCATCAACTCTTGGCATCAACTTGGACTTACGTTTGCTTGGGAATCTGCCCTTGCTAATATGAATCCAAACAAGATCTCCAGGTTCAAACCTAACCATTTTCCGCCCCTTGTTAGCTTGTTTAGCATACTTTGTCATTTTCTCCTCAATATGTAATCGAACTTGCTCATGTAGTTTCTTCATCAATTCTGCCTTTCTAATTCCATCCATAGATGTCCTCTCATCAATTGGAATATGAACAAGATCAATAAGAATACAAGGATTAAAGCCATACACAACCTCAAATGGTGAAAAATTTGTAGCCCCATGCACACTACGATTATATGCAAACTCCACAATAGGCAAACAAGTATCCCAACTCTTCAAATTCTTATGTATAACAGCTCGTAACAAAGAAGATAAAGTTCGGTTTACTACCTCAGTTTGTCCATTAGTTTGTGGATGACATGTCGTACTGAAAAGTAACTTCGTTCCAAGCTTCCTCCAAAGAGTCTTCCAAAAGTGGCTTAAGAACTTTGTATCACGATCAGAGACAATGCTTTTAGGAACTCCATGTAAACGAACAATCTCTTGAAAGAACAAATCAGCAACATGTACTGCATCGTCAGTTTTGTTGCAAGGAATGAAATGAGACATTTTGGAGAATCGATCAACCACGACCATTATTGAATCCTTTCCACGCTGTGTTCTTGGTAACCCAAGTACAAAGTCCATGCTAACATCCATCAATGGTTGCTCTGGAATAGGCAATGGCATATACAGTCCATATGCATTCTCTTTACCCTTAGCTTTCTTGCAAATAGCACATCTCTCAATCACCTTGTGCACATCTCGTAACATGCTAGGCCAAAAAAAATATTCTTTCAGCAGCTCATAAGTCTTCTTCTCCCCAAAATGACCACTAAGACCACCACCATGAGCCTCTCGCACAAGCAACTCCCTTAACGATCCTGAAGGAATACACATTCTGCCCATTTTGAACAAGTAACCTTCATGCATAAAGAACCCATCACAAGCTCCCTTTGCACATTCGGCAACCACATTAGCAAAGTAGGAATCATTAGCATATTGTTCCTTCACTTGTTCAAAACCCATCAGCCTTGCATTCAACATAGAGATCAGTGCAAACCTCCTAGAAAGAGCATTAGCAACCACATTAACTTGCCCTTTCTTGTACTTTTTGACATAAGGAAATGACTTCATAAACTCCACCCATTTAGCATGTATGCGATTCAGCTTGCTTTGCCCCTTAAGATACTTCAAGGATTCATGATCAATATGTATAACAAATTCTTTAGGCAACAAGTAGTGTTGCCATACCTCTAGAGCCCGAATCAAAGCATAGAACTCCTTGTCGTAAATAGAGTAGTTCAAACGTGCTTCATTTAACTTTTCACTGAAGAATGCAATCGACCTCTTTTCTTGCAGCAAGACAGCCCCAATTCCAACTCCGGAAGCATCACACTCTATTTCGAATGTTTTAGCAAAGTCTAGAAGTGCTAAAACTGGAGCAGTACATAACTTTTCCTTAATTAGCTCAAAAGCTTTCTGCGCATCTTCACTCCATCTAAAGTCGTTCCCTTTTTTCAAGCATTCTGTCATAGGAGCAACAATAGAGCTGAAGTCTTTCACAAATCGCCTGTAGAAAGAAGCTAAACCATGGAAACTCCTCACATCAGCGATACTAGCAGGTTTTGGCCAGTCCCGAATTGCCTTAATTTTCTCCTCATCAACCTTAACTCCCCTGCTAGAGATAATATATCCAAGAAACACGACACTTTCTTTATAGAAGTAACACTTTGTGAGTTTCCCATACAACTTAAAATCTCGCAAAGTTTCAAACACAACTCTAAGATGCTTCATATGATCATCAAAGGTCTTGCTATACACCAGGATATCGTCAAAATATACTACAACAAACAGCCCAATATACTTCCTCAAAACATGATTCATAAGCCTCATAAATGTACTAGGCGCATTAGATAACCCAAATGGCATTACCATCCATTCATATAACCCCTGTTTAGTTTTAAATGTTGTTTTCCATTCATCTCCTTCTTTCATTCTAATTTGGTGATAACCACTCATCAAATCAATTTTAGAAAACAATGCAGCACCATGCAACTCATCAAGCAAACCATCAAGTCTGGGTATAGGAAATCGATACTTAACTGTTATTTTATTGATAACACGACTATCCAAACACATCCTCATGGTACCATCTTTCTTCGGTACAAGCAAAGTAGGTACGGAACATGGACTAAGTGATTCTCGCACATAGCCCTTCTCTAAGAGCTCACCAACCTGCCTTTGAATCTCTTTTGCTTCCTCTAGATTACATCTGTATGCTGGTCTGTTAGGAAGTGAAGCTCCCGGCACCAAATCAATTTGATGCTCAATTCCACGAATAGGTGGTAACCCTTTAGGTAATTCATCTGGAAACACACCTTTAAATTCTTCAAGCAATTCCTTAACCTGTATTGGTAAGTCCAATCCTTCTACTTGTAGTAATTGCTTTGCCCAGATCATGAAAACAGCCCCCACCGAAGCTAATGCTTGTTTGATGTCTCCTTTTTTGGCTAACAACAGCCCCTTACGTGATTTCACCTCCTTTTGTTGGCTTCGTATCTGATCCTCTCTAACCTGTTGAGAACTCAATGGTAACAAGTTCACCTTCTTTCCATTCAGCATAAAAGAATAAGTGTTCTTTCGTCCATTGTAGGTCACATCCTTATCAAACTGCCATGGATGACCCAGCAACAAATGGCTTGCTGACATCGACGCAACGTCACACAAAACCTCGTCATGATAGGTTTTAATGGAAAAAGGTACACGGACTTGCTTTGTCACCCGAATCTCTCCATTCTCATTCAGCCATCGCAAACTGTACGGCCTGGGATGTGGAAGGGTAGTTAAACCCAATTTCTCCACCAAGGTAGTTGACGCAACATTAGTGCAACTTCCATTGTCAATGATCATCCCACACACCTTATCTCGAATCTGACATCGAGTATGAAAGATGTTCTCGCGTTGCTCATCACTAACGTCAATTTGTGCATTCAGAACTCGTTGCCCAACTAATAAATCTCTCTTCACTAGTTCGAAATCCTCTTCTTGTTCAGCCACTTGTACCTCATCTTCATCTTCAGTTTCAACCTCATCTCCACTGATCAGCTCTCCATGATCCCCATGCAAAATCATCACCCTTTTATTTGGACATTCCGAAGCAATGTGCCCATGTTCTAAGCACTTGAAGCACTTGATGTCCCGAGACCTTCTAGGATGTTGAGGTTCTGTCACCTTCTCCTTTCCCTTCAAAGAATCAGAACTGGTATTCCCCTTAGTAAACTCCACCTTCTCATCTCGTTTAGGTGTGCTCCATGTTCGTGTAGGTGTAGAAACAGCACTTGTTGTGCTTGACGTAGTTACACCAGTTCGGACACCTCCTCGTTTCTGCTGCCTCTCTACTCGAGTTGCAAGCTTTATAACTTCCTCAAGGAAGATGTACGGCTGTAATTCAACAATATTAGCTATATCCTTCCTCAACCCTCCAAGAAATCTAGCTATTGTTTGCTCTTGGGGTTCCATCAATTCACATCGAATCAGCAGCAACTCAAACTCTTTCACATACTCTTCCACGCTCAAAGATCCTTGTCGCAAAGTCTGAAGTCTGATGTATAGCTCCTGTTTATAGTAATCAGGAATAAATCTCTTCTTCATCACTCTTTTCATAGTTGCCCACGTTGTAATCTCCTCTTCTCCATCCCTCCTCCTCTGAATCTTTAAGTTTTCCCACCATAAAAGAGCATAATCCGTAAACTCAAGTGTTGCCACCTTGCACTTCCTTTCTTCAGAATATTCATACCATTCAAACACCTTTTCAACCTTCTAAATCCACTCCAAGTATTCCTCGGGTGAACTACTTCCTCTAAACGGTGGAATCTTAAGTTTGAGACCATTAGGAGGATTATAATTCTGCCTTCTTGGTCTGCCCCTATCGTCGGCCTCATCATCCCCATTGGATCTTCGTCAGCTTCTATAATATCATTTCATGGCACCCTAAGTGCTTGCCTCTGTTGGGGTTGCAAATTATTTCTTTGCATCATTTGCATAAGCGTATTCAACTGTTCATGAATTCCAGTCATTTCATCCCGAATCTCAGCATGAGATCGTTGTAAGCCCATAACCTGTGCCTGTTCCAAACTTAAACCCTCTTGGCAAATCTTCTTTATCTCCAGCCATAATTAAGTTTATCAACCTTATTCCAGTAAGCCTTTCTTCTGTTTTTGGCTCCTGCCTTAGATCGCAACTGATGCTCTGATACCAGATGATGTGCCGTGAATGATTCGAAAATCGGCAACAATGAATCTGACGAAAATGGATGAAGGATGGGTCTGGTTGTGTTGTCTTTCTTTTGGTGTTTAGGCTGGATTATAGTGATTTCAAGGTAAATAAGATGGAGGATAGACTAGAATGATACTTTGATAAGTCGATTTGGACGCCACAAAGATCAATCTAGGATTTCGACGCCACACTCTTTGTGATTGAAGAGTGACAAGTCAGGTAGGGTTCTTCACAAAATTAATTTGGAAGAACAACTCTTAATTCTGTGAATTAAGTTTCAAATCTTGGCCAAAAGTCCTTTATTACATATTCTGATACTATATTTATAATTGGAACATCCCTCCAAAGTTAGGAAAAATTCAACATGGCAGAAGTCAAGCCCAAAAAACAGACTTTGACAAACTAACCTAGACAAATTAACTAGCACACGTTTTTTGACCTTTCTAACATAAACAGATCAAATTTAAAACAACCATATCTTCTTACACAAAAGTCCAATGCAATCATGGTTGGACAATCTAGAAAGAACACGTTCTGAACTTGAAATCCACCTAGATTAGTCTTGTTTTCACATGCAATGGATGACTTCAAATTCGGGTTCAAATTCATTTGCTGTTTTGACCATAAACAGCATCAAGTCCTTCACTTATTTGCATATCAACCCAAATTCAAGTAGCCCAGCATCAAAAGAACCATTAAGGGCTTTTCCCATCTCCAAGTTCCAATTGTAGGCAAATAAACATCCTTGAACCAATTTCAAACTGATTGTTAATTTTTAACTCTGAGGCAGCTTCAATCATTCCAATTTGACTCGTCAAGGCCCTTTGTAGTTGTTTCGCTCTCGCTCTTGTCATTGGATCATCTGAATCCTCTTGCATATTAGATTTAGCTTTACAAGATGGATTATAATTCTCATGATGCACATCATCAGCCCCGGGTTGAAAATGATTTGTCCTCAAATCAGAATCGTCATCGTCATCCAAGTATAGAGTCAAGTCTTTCACATTAAAAGTAGCTGATACGTTGTAATCACCAGGAAGATCTACCTTATATGCGTTGTCATTCACCTTCTCTATAATCCAAAATGGACCATCAACTCTTGGCATCAACTTGGACTTACGTTTGCTTGGGAATCTGCCCTTGCTAATATGAATCCAAACAAGATCTCCAGGTTCAAACCTAACCATTTTCCGCCCCTTGTTAGCTTGTTTAGCATACTTTGTCATTTTCTCCTCAATATGTAATCGAACTTGCTCATGTAGTTTCTTCATCAATTCTGCCTTTCTAATTCCATCCATAGATGTCCTCTCATCAATTGGAATATGAACAAGATCAATAAGAATACAAGGATTAAAGCCATACACAACCTCAAATGGTGAAAAATTTGTAGCCCCATGCACACTACGATTATATGCAAACTCCACAATAGGCAAACAAGTATCCCAACTCTTCAAATTCTTATGTATAACAGCTCGTAACAAAGAAGATAAAGTTCGGTTTACTACCTCAGTTTGTCCATTAGTTTGTGGATGACATGTCGTACTGAAAAGTAACTTCGTTCCAAGCTTCCTCCAAAGAGTCTTCCAAAAGTGGCTTAAGAACTTTGTATCACGATCAGAGACAATGCTTTTAGGAACTCCATGTAAACGAACAATCTCTTGAAAGAACAAATCAGCAACATGTACTGCATCGTCAGTTTTGTTGCAAGGAATGAAATGAGACATTTTGGAGAATCGATCAACCACGACCATTATTGAATCCTTTCCACGCTGTGTTCTTGGTAACCCAAGTACAAAGTCCATGCTAACATCCATCAATGGTTGCTCTGGAATAGGCAATGGCATATACAGTCCATATGCATTCTCTTTACCCTTAGCTTTCTTGCAAATAGCACATCTCTCAATCACCTTGTGCACATCTCGTAACATGCTAGGCCAAAAAAAATATTCTTTCAGCAGCTCATAAGTCTTCTTCTCCCCAAAATGACCACTAAGACCACCACCATGAGCCTCTCGCACAAGCAACTCCCTTAACGATCCTGAAGGAATACACATTCTGCCCATTTTGAACAAGTAACCTTCATGCATAAAGAACCCATCACAAGCTCCCTTTGCACATTCGGCAACCACATTAGCAAAGTAGGAATCATTAGCATATTGTTCCTTCACTTGTTCAAAACCCATCAGCCTTGCATTCAACATAGAGATCAGTGCAAACCTCCTAGAAAGAGCATTAGCAACCACATTAACTTGCCCTTTCTTGTACTTTTTGACATAAGGAAATGACTTCATAAACTCCACCCATTTAGCATGTATGCGATTCAGCTTGCTTTGCCCCTTAAGATACTTCAAGGATTCATGATCAATATGTATAACAAATTCTTTAGGCAACAAGTAGTGTTGCCATACCTCTAGAGCCCGAATCAAAGCATAGAACTCCTTGTCGTAAATAGAGTAGTTCAAACGTGCTTCATTTAACTTTTCACTGAAGAATGCAATCGACCTCTTTTCTTGCAGCAAGACAGCCCCAATTCCAACTCCGGAAGCATCACACTCTATTTCGAATGTTTTAGCAAAGTCTAGAAGTGCTAAAACTGGAGCAGTACATAACTTTTCCTTAATTAGCTCAAAAGCTTTCTGCGCATCTTCACTCCATCTAAAGTCGTTCCCTTTTTTCAAGCATTCTGTCATAGGAGCAACAATAGAGCTGAAGTCTTTCACAAATCGCCTGTAGAAAGAAGCTAAACCATGGAAACTCCTCACATCAGCGATACTAGCAGGTTTTGGCCAGTCCCGAATTGCCTTAATTTTCTCCTCATCAACCTTAACTCCCCTGCTAGAGATAATATATCCAAGAAACACGACACTTTCTTTATAGAAGTAACACTTTGTGAGTTTCCCATACAACTTAAAATCTCGCAAAGTTTCAAACACAACTCTAAGATGCTTCATATGATCATCAAAGGTCTTGCTATACACCAGGATATCGTCAAAATATACTACAACAAACAGCCCAATATACTTCCTCAAAACATGATTCATAAGCCTCATAAATGTACTAGGCGCATTAGATAACCCAAATGGCATTACCATCCATTCATATAACCCCTGTTTAGTTTTAAATGTTGTTTTCCATTCATCTCCTTCTTTCATTCTAATTTGGTGATAACCACTCATCAAATCAATTTTAGAAAACAATGCAGCACCATGCAACTCATCAAGCAAACCATCAAGTCTGGGTATAGGAAATCGATACTTAACTGTTATTTTATTGATAACACGACTATCCAAACACATCCTCATGGTACCATCTTTCTTCGGTACAAGCAAAGTAGGTACGGAACATGGACTAAGTGATTCTCGCACATAGCCCTTCTCTAAGAGCTCACCAACCTGCCTTTGAATCTCTTTTGCTTCCTCTAGATTACATCTGTATGCTGGTCTGTTAGGAAGTGAAGCTCCCGGCACCAAATCAATTTGATGCTCAATTCCACGAATAGGTGGTAACCCTTTAGGTAATTCATCTGGAAACACACCTTTAAATTCTTCAAGCAATTCCTTAACCTGTATTGGTAAGTCCAATCCTTCTACTTGTAGTAATTGCTTTGCCCAGATCATGAAAACAGCCCCCACCGAAGCTAATGCTTGTTTGATGTCTCCTTTTTTGGCTAACAACAGCCCCTTACGTGATTTCACCTCCTTTTGTTGGCTTCGTATCTGATCCTCTCTAACCTGTTGAGAACTCAATGGTAACAAGTTCACCTTCTTTCCATTCAGCATAAAAGAATAAGTGTTCTTTCGTCCATTGTAGGTCACATCCTTATCAAACTGCCATGGATGACCCAGCAACAAATGGCTTGCTGACATCGACGCAACGTCACACAAAACCTCGTCATGATAGGTTTTAATGGAAAAAGGTACACGGACTTGCTTTGTCACCCGAATCTCTCCATTCTCATTCAGCCATCGCAAACTGTACGGCCTGGGATGTGGAAGGGTAGTTAAACCCAATTTCTCCACCAAGGTAGTTGACGCAACATTAGTGCAACTTCCATTGTCAATGATCATCCCACACACCTTATCTCGAATCTGACATCGAGTATGAAAGATGTTCTCGCGTTGCTCATCACTAACGTCAATTTGTGCATTCAGAACTCGTTGCCCAACTAATAAATCTCTCTTCACTAGTTCGAAATCCTCTTCTTGTTCAGCCACTTGTACCTCATCTTCATCTTCAGTTTCAACCTCATCTCCACTGATCAGCTCTCCATGATCCCCATGCAAAATCATCACCCTTTTATTTGGACATTCCGAAGCAATGTGCCCATGTTCTAAGCACTTGAAGCACTTGATGTCCCGAGACCTTCTAGGATGTTGAGGTTCTGTCACCTTCTCCTTTCCCTTCAAAGAATCAGAACTGGTATTCCCCTTAGTAAACTCCACCTTCTCATCTCGTTTAGGTGTGCTCCATGTTCGTGTAGGTGTAGAAACAGCACTTGTTGTGCTTGACGTAGTTACACCAGTTCGGACACCTCCTCGTTTCTGCTGCCTCTCTACTCGAGTTGCAAGCTTTATAACTTCCTCAAGGAAGATGTACGGCTGTAATTCAACAATATTAGCTATATCCTTCCTCAACCCTCCAAGAAATCTAGCTATTGTTTGCTCTTGGGGTTCCATCAATTCACATCGAATCAGCAGCAACTCAAACTCTTTCACATACTCTTCCACGCTCAAAGATCCTTGTCGCAAAGTCTGAAGTCTGATGTATAGCTCCTGTTTATAGTAATCAGGAATAAATCTCTTCTTCATCACTCTTTTCATAGTTGCCCACGTTGTAATCTCCTCTTCTCCATCCCTCCTCCTCTGAATCTTTAAGTTTTCCCACCATAAAAGAGCATAATCCGTAAACTCAAGTGTTGCCACCTTGCACTTCCTTTCTTCAGAATATTCATACCATTCAAACACCTTTTCAACCTTCTAAATCCACTCCAAGTATTCCTCGGGTGAACTACTTCCTCTAAACGGTGGAATCTTAAGTTTGAGACCATTAGGAGGATTATAATTCTGCCTTCTTGGTCTGCCCCTATCGTCGGCCTCATCATCCCCATTGGATCTTCGTCAGCTTCTATAATATCATTTCATGGCACCCTAAGTGCTTGCCTCTGTTGGGGTTGCAAATTATTTCTTTGCATCATTTGCATAAGCGTATTCAACTGTTCATGAATTCCAGTCATTTCATCCCGAATCTCAGCATGAGATCCTTGTAAGCCCATAACCTGTGCCTGTTCCAAACTTAAACCCTCTTGGCAAATCTTCTTTATCTCCAGCCATAATTAAGTTTATCAACCTTATTCCAGTAAGCCTTTCTTCTGTTTTTGGCTCCTGCCTTAGATCGCAACTGATGCTCTGATACCAGATGATGTGCCGTGAATGATTCGAAAATCGGCAACAATGAATCTGACGAAAATGGATGAAGGATGGGTCTGGTTGTGTTGTCTTTCTTTTGGTGTTTAGGCTGGATTATAGTGATTTCAAGGTAAATAAGATGGAGGATAGACTAGAATGATACTTTGATAAGTCGATTTGGACGCCACAAAGATCAATCTAGGATTTCGACGCCACACTCTTTGTGATTGAAGAGTGACAAGTCAGGTAGGGTTCTTCACAAAATTAATTTGGAAGAACAACTCTTAATTCTGTGAATTAAGTTTCAAATCTTGGCCAAAAGTCCTTTATTACATATTCTGATACTATATTTATAATTGGAACATCCCTCCAAAGTTAGGAAAAATTCAACATGGCAGAAGTCAAGCCCAAAAAACAGACTTTGACAAACTAACCTAGACAAATTAACTAGCACACGTTTTTTGACCTTTCTAACATAAACAGATCAAATTTAAAACAACCATATCTTCTTACACAAAAGTCCAATGCAATCATGGTTGGACAATCTAGAAAGAACACGTTCTGAACTTGAAATCCACCTAGATTAGTCTTGTTTTCACATGCAATGGATGACTTCAAATTCGGGTTCAAATTCATTTGTTGTTTTGACCATAAACAGCATCAAGTCCTTCACTTATTTGCATATCAACCCAAATTCAAGTAGCCCAGCATCAAAAGAACCATTAAGGGCTTTTCCCATCTCCAAGTTCCAATTGTAGGCAAATAAACATCCTTGAACCAATTTCAAACTGATTGTTAATTTTTAACTCCGACGCAGCTTCAATCATTCCAATTTGACTCGTTAAGGCCCTTTGTAGTTGTTTCGCTCTCGCTCTTATCATTGGACCATCTGAATCCTCTTGCATATTAGATTTAGCTTTACAAGATGGATTATAATTCCCATGATGCACATCACAAATATGATTTTATCATATCTAGGACATTAATTTTGGATTTTTATTATTTTCTTCTTAATCTTTGGTTTATTATTATTTATTTGGGTCAATTGTAAGTGGGTCTCATATAAGTCCATATAAGAGGGGTTCATTAGGGTATATTTTAGTCTAGAGTCAGTATAAATAAAGCCATAACCATACATGTGGGGGGCTATGAAAGTGAGATTAATAAAAACTTCTTTGTTGCACCTTGTTATGTGAGTTGGTGAGATATTCTCCCTTTATTGTTTCTCTAAAAAACTGAAAAAGATTTATCGAAGAACAACCGACTCCGTGACGTCATCCGATACGGTTCATCCTTGTGATACGATCCAAGCAAAGTCAGATTCGGATTTTGACGTAAAAGTTTCTACCATCTAGTTTTACGCTATTGAGCATAACTTCAAATTCAACCGTTGGATCGAGCTGAAACGTTACCAGATGATTCCATAGGTATTTGTCTATGTTAGGGTAAATTGTTAGGTGAATCCATGTTCGCAAAGGACTTGCAATATAGGTCAGAGCACAATCTATATGAATTCTGTTATTTACTTTCTTTTTACTTGTGGACTTCTTATTTGGCAAGGTCCTTTTCCTACAAGGATGTGAAAGCTTGTTTTGGGACTTCCCTTGTTCCACAAGTCAAAAGGAAGTAAATAACATAATTCGTATAGTCTGGTCTAACCTATATTACAAGTCCTTCCTGAATATGGATTAACCTGAAAATTTACCCCAACATAGAAAAATACCTCTGGAATCATCTAGTAAAGTTTCAGCTCGATCCAACAATTGAATTTGAAGTTATGCTCAATGGCATAAAACTGGACGGTATAAACTTTTACGCCAAAATCTGAATCTGACCATGCTTGGGTCGTGTCACAAGGCTGAATCATATCAACATCATTATACTTCTCGTTCGTTAATCAATATTTGTTAGGTGGGGGTTTTAGTTTGCAATAGTGCGGGTGCCTAAATACGAGTTATCTTTGTGTCACACTCCTATCATACCTAATGTACTTGGCTTCTCATGAATTGGTGTCTTCGCGTGTGGGTTGTTTGACCACGTGTTCAAGAGGTTTGCATCATTTGATATCAAAGCTTGACTTCATTAATTAGGTTATATCCTTATAAAATTGTCGTTTCTCGTTGATTCTTTAGTGTCCAATTTCTTCTGCTTGAATTTGCGGCATATAAAAAAAATGGTTTGTTATTTCATTTTGTTATTGTCCAAAATAAATTGGTAGCATAAAAAAAGAGAAAAGAAAAGAAAAAGGTCGTTAAAAAAGATACTTATTTGCTTCTGTCGTAGGAAACTAAACAAGGGGAAATTGGATCAAATCAACTCGTAATTAGCTCAAATATAATACTTTGATTATTGGGGTCCTAATCGCACTGCATATTAATTTTGGGATCAATTGGATGTCATTTACTTTGGTTTTCAATTTCAAGTCTAATCAGGTCTGATTTATAACGTTTTTGCGTCAGCATATCAAATCTTATCACAAATTGTTAAAATTTATCATTATGTCTATTTGGTTTGAAATTTCCCTATATCTCAAATTTTAACTTAATTGGACATCATTTACATTAGGTTCCAGATTCAGACCTAACTTGTCGTAAACAGGTTTGTTTTTGCGTCAACTTTTGAAACTTATTTTGTTTATATTGTTTTCCTTTTTTACAGTATATTTACAACATATCTAACATATTTAGGTGTTGTTCCATCATATTGCATACTTCGTTTCTATTTTTATTCGAGTCTTCAGTTTTGTTCATATTTCGGATAGATTTGTTTGCTACTCGCGAGACTATCATTGTAATTTCATTTTGCTTGTTTTCTATGTTTTTATTACTTCTTGAGTCATATACACCTATTTGGATTGCGCCACTGAGTTGGTTTTATTTAGTATTGGTTTCAATTTCACAAAAGCCAAAAGAAGGTGAGACGAAAGGAAAAGCCTAATTTTGAGTGAAACACGAGTGACGTGAGGATATTTTTATACCACTAACCAATTTTTGTAGGTACCATCATATCATCATATCAAAACAACATACCACCCCCTCCCAAGGGTGAACTTAAGTTTCAAATTCAAGTCATGAAGAAGATGATGGAGATGATGAATTTTGTGATGGGGAACATGTGTGATAGACTTGATAGGGTGGAGAAACATGATAATGAGGCTGATACAAGTACTTAAGACTCGAAAGGTTGGGGCTGATTCGATCAAACAATGACAGTAGAGCCGAAAGGCTAAGGTGGGCTGATTATGAGAATTTTGAAGAGGACATTGATGATATTGATGATTTTAAGGATGAAACCATAAACCATAAGGAAGGTTTTTGGCAGCCTAGAAACTGAAGGAATTTTAGGAATAGAACTAGGGGCCAATTCGGCCAAAGGGGAAATCTTCATAACTTTAGGGGACATGATGATATAGATGGTGATTTTGATGCTATCAAACTAAAAATACCTACTTTTCAAGGTAAAAATGATCCCAAAGTATATTTAGAGTGAGAGAAAATGGTGGACTGGATTCTTGATTGCCATAACTATTCGGAGGCGAAAAAGGTGAAAGTGGTGGTAGTCATCGAATTCATGGATTACGCATTGATTTGGTGGGATCAAAATGTGATTAGTAGGAGGAGGAGTGGAGAAAGGCCAATAGCATCGTGAGAGGAGATGAAGGTGTTGATGAGTAGGTGATTTATGCCTAACCACTATTATCGAGATTTGTATATGAAATTGTAGAGTTTGAATCAGGGTTCTAAGTTCATGGATGAGTATTTCAAAGAGATGGAGATTGCAATGATTCGGGCCAATATGGTTGAGGATATAAAAGCTACCATGGCTAGATTTCTTAATGGGTTGAATAGGGACATTACGAACGTTGTAGAATTACAACTTTATATGGAATTGGATGACATGGTCCATATGGAAATGAAGGTGGAGAGGCAAATAAAGAGGAGGGGCAACACACGTTTTCAGACCAATTCGGCTTTATCTTCCTCAATATGGAGGCCAAATCTGAAAAGAGAGGGGGTTGTCTAACCAAAGCCTTATATGCATACAAAAGCCGAACCATCTAAGGCTAAAAAGGATGCTCATATGGATGGGAAAAGTAAATCTGAATCTCAATCATGACAGAGATATTAAATGCTTTAAGTGTTTAGGAAAGGGGAACATCGTATCTTAATGTCCAAACCGAAGAGTTATGCTTATAAGATGCAATGGGGAGGTTGAATTTGAAAGTGAAGAGATGCCATCTTTGGAGGATTGTAGTGATGAGGAGATTGCATATCCTGTTAAAGGGGAGACCTTGGTTATAAAGAGTGCGCTGGACATGCCAATAAAAAAAGATGATGTCAATCAGCAACAGGAAAACATATTTCACACTCGATACTATATCCAAAACAAGGTATATAGCATGATAATTGATGGAGGTAATTATGCTAATGTAGCTAGTGATACTCTTCTGAGGAAAATGAATTTAAGTTGTATTAAACATCATAGGCCTTATAGATTGCAATGGTTGAATAAATGTGGTGAAGTGAAGGTTACTAAGCAAGTGTTGATTGTGTTTTCTATTGGGAAGTATTCTGATAAGGTTAAGACCAAAGTTCGGAAGGCTAACTACATGCGAAAGTGATTTATGAGTGACGTTTGCTTGGAGTTCCCGCTTTATTTCCCGGGTCGGGAATACAGGATCATAGGCTTTCTTCCTATTGGTGAATGCTAGTCTCTTGTTGTTATCGATGTCGGCTCCATGGGCTTTGTCTAAACTAACTGAGGATTTTATCTTGTTTCCATTTTATTTATTATCTTTGATCTGGATGTAACCTTTTTCTTTCTTTGAGCAGTTTCTCTCAACATGATTGATATGTTTGGATTTTGGTCCATGATGGCCTTTTCATTGATTTTGACGATTGGATTTCTCTATGAATGGAAAACTAGTCACCTACATTTAGGGCATCCATGACAGTTTGATTGGAAGATGATTCATAATGGGTTTAGAAATAGGTTCACTATAGTAAAAAATGGTAAAACCATCACTTTTGTACATCTTTCTCCAAAACAAGTGTATGATGATCAAATGAAATTAAAAAGGGATTGTGACGATTGGAAAAGTGAAAATTCACGTGAGGACATTAGTGAAAGAAGACTATCAAATTTGGCTAAATCTAAGTCATTAATTAAACCAGTTGAGAGTGGAGTTAAAACCCGAGGAGTGAAGAAGGTAAGATTGTGCAATGATAATATTGTGGAAGAATTAAAGAAACAACCTAATTTTTATGCAAAAAAACTCAAATCAGACATGCGTTTTTCACTAACAAGCTAATGATCTTAATTGTGTGTAAGGAGGTTTATTTTAACACTAACGATCTTTATTCTACTATTCCTAGTGTGGTTGTTTCTTTGTTGTAGCAGTTTAAAGATGTATTCCTTGAAGACACCTTTAGTGGATTACCACCATTAAAGGGAATTGAAAATTAGATTGACCTTGTGCATGGTGGGCTTCAGTTCCTCACCATCTAGCCTATAGAAGCAATCCTGAGAAGATAAAGGGCTTTAAAGGCAAGTAGATGAGTTGATGATAAAGGGATACATTCGTGATAGTATGAGCCATTGTGCCGTGCCAGTGTTATTTGTGCCCAAAAAGGATGAAACTTGGAGGATGTGTGTTGATTGTCGGGCCGTCAACAACATCCCAGTAAAGTATAGACATCTTATCCCTATACTTGATGACATGTTGGATGAGATGTATAGAACATGTATTTTCTCTAAAACTAACTTAAAAAGTGAGTACCATGAGATTAGGATGAAAGAAAATGATGAATGAAAAACAACATTTAAGACTAAACATGGTTTGTATGAATGGTTAGTCTTGTTGTTTGGGCTTACAAATGCACCTGGCACATTTATGAGATTGATAAATCATGTTTTACATGTATTCATTGGTAAGTTAATTATTGTGTATTTTGATGACATCCTAATTTATAACAAGAACTTGAATGAGCATTTTGATCATTTGCGTAGTGTACTTAGTGACACGATCAAAGAGTTGATATCTTATCCCAAATGTAGGAGTGTCAAAGTAATAAATAACTCGGCAAGACCGGGGTCGATCCACAGGGAGGTCAACTATATAAATTATAAGTAATATATATAAATTAACAAAGAGTTAAAGAGATCTTTGAGATGTGAGATTAATGTGAGGATTAAACAATGATAAAAATAGTTATCAAGGTTAGAGGATCCACTAATGGTATTGGAAATAAGTATAGTATAAACTCTTTTTATTACTCAACTGGAAGCCACACACAAAGGAGGTTCCAATCGGATAATTTATCCTTAATAGTTCATTATAAATTTTTAAAATGATCATATTAATTATCTTATTTTAGTAACACTATACTTTTAAATATTGTCAGGAATTCATGAAGCTAATTTATGTTAACAACAAATCAAGTTCCTCTCATAACAACGATGTCGGCCGAAGACTATGAAGGATCAAGCATTTATTGTACCAAGTGTTATACAACACAAATCTAGATTAATAATTTAACAAGCAAGGTATTAAGAATTAGTAAGATAAAAAGATAAGACATATTAATAACAAATTTTCTTGGATATAAACATTGAAGTCCATGTTGAGTTTATATTATACATATTCTAACACCATTAGTGAAACTTTTTCACGTTGACATAATTAACTTAGCTAGACATAATGAAGGAGAAGAACATAAATAAACAAGATAAGAACATAATTATGATATAAGTTAACTATGAGTAGTAAAGGAAATGAAAAGCATAAACAAGAGATTAATGAAAATAAAACATGAAATAAAACTTGAACATTACAAAGAGAGAAAGCAAGAAAATGATCTTGATCTGAAAACCAAAATGCCTAAATGTATGGAAAATGCCTCCTTTTATAGGCTAAAAATAACTATTCATTTTGTAATTAACTACTGAATTAGTGGCCAACTATTGGCATAGTGGACTTGGTGGTTTAGGTATGGATTTGTTTTCTGAACGAAATGGCGTTGTTCCAATCAGAATTTGGTAAAGTGGTCTTCATGAAAGTTGTAGGAATTTATCTCAGCTTTCCACCAAAAAATGAATGAGCTCATTTGGACCTGTAGAACCTGAGATATGGACTGAACACCGAACAGTGTCTGGGCTACAGAACAGATTCAGACTTCTCTTTTGATGCTAGGATTTGGACTCCAAAACGGCAGAATTGAGTCTTGGACTCTTCATGAATATTTTAGGTCTATATCTTAGCTTTCTATTCATATAAACCAGATCGAAATCCAAGATCTACAGCTCCAGATATGACCCCAATGACGGAATGGTGTTCTAGTTTGAATTGAACCAGCATCTCTTTTCTAAGCTTAGCCCTTTCTTTGTCCTTTCACTTTCAATAGTTAATCACATCAATCAATCCTTTGAATTGTGAGATATGTCTGCATTTAAAGCGTGTATTTACCATAAATTAAAGCTATCTTATATTATCAAACTGGTTATTATAAAACATGCTTAAGTTAGGGAATTTAATGATACTTTAAGTGCAATATGATGATATAAAGCCTTGATGAGAATGCATTTTTAAGTACTAATCACACCTCCCAACCAGCTTATTACTAGTTCCTAGTAATTAAAGCGTTAAAATAGAAATTTTTTTTTGCAAGATCCATAAGCAAGGCATTCAGCAATTAAGTTCTTATTAATTTATTCAAAGAAACAAATTCTCATTAAATTTATATATCTGCTCCATATTTCTTAATCACGATATTAATAAACCCTTTTTTTGTGCTCAATATATCAAAACATAGCTTGGGGCTTTTCATGGAAGAAAACAAAATTTTGTTCTAATGTTTAAAGTTAACTTTCTTGGGTTGGGATTATTATCTTCTTTTTTTTAAGTAATAACTTAAAACACAATGCATCATGAACCCATGTAACGAGCTTTAAGCTAATGACTCCTAGACCAGTTGGTCTTAGGGCATTATTGGGTGTTGAGACACCCCTTCGAGCTTAGTAACTCGGGTTGCAGATACTAAAATATAGATAGTGCAATGTTTGATTCCCTTAAGCTTTCTCCTCAACCCAGTAACAAGCACTAGACCAATAGCTCCCAAGTCAGTTGACTTTAGGGTATTAGGTGTTAAAACACCCCTTCATGCTTAATTGATTAGGTTAGGGAGGCTACGAAACGAAACTTATCTACATTTTTATTTATTTATTTTATTATATTTATTATCATTTTTTTTGTTTTTTTTTTTTGTTTTTCAAATTATATACTATCCTTTTCCTTTAGTTGTTATCTTGAACAAAAGAATATAAATAATGTAATATTCAATGTGCAACCCACAATCATATGTTAAAGTGTGTGTGTGTGTGTGTGAAAATAAGGGTTTATGGATACTTATAGGAAAAAAGTATATGAGCAGAATTACATGATAATAATACGAGAGTTTGTAAACCTGAATATTTTATAAGAAGTGTGTGATAGACCTTGTTATGAATATTCCAAATAACCACTGGAAAATATTTACTAAGATGCGTCTCAAGAGTTAATAGAATTCCTCCTTGGTGTTACGTCCAAGAACAGCTTAAATGCCCTCTATGGGTCGGGGATAGGCTTCCCATCCAATTTTCTTAAAAACTAGCAAACAAGGTCTTTTATAGTCAAATTCTCAAGACTATGTCGAGCATATTCTTTATGAAAATGGAGCCATAAATCATAAAGTGCACGATGCACATCTCCATTAGGATACGTCTCAAGAGTCAATAAAAGCTAATCTAAAGACTCCTTATGTTTTGAAATAAATCCTAACTTTTGACAAATTTCATAGGTTTTGCAGAACGTATGTGTGTCCTTGAATATGGCTGGCCAATAGAATCCACAATGTAAGATTTTTTCAATCATCCTTTTTGACGAGAAATGACCCCCACATACCTCGGAATGACAAAATTTAATGACACTACTTATCTCATTATCGAGAATGCATATTTGAAATATTTGATCAGGAAAATATTTGAATAACAAAGGGTCATCCCAATAAAAGTTCCTCAATTTGTTCAAAAACTTTCTTTTGTCTTGGGTACTCCAATGAGCTGACAAATATTCTGAAGCAAGAAAATTGATAATATCACCAAACCAATGCACAAAACTAAGAGAAAGTAAGGATTCGTTAGGAAAGTAATCATCGATTGGTGTGATGTCAGATGTCGAATCAATTGTCAATCTTGACAAATGATCCACGACAACATTTTCAGTGCCTTTCTTGTCCTTGATTGTTTCCTGAGAATAAATCATTTGCAAATCTTCAGATTCATTGAAGTCAGTTTTACTCAAAGTAGATTCAAATTGATCATAAACTAATTCTTCAATAAGATCTACTTCTTGTAAATCATTATCATCTCCAGGTTGCTTGCAAATGTTAAAAACATTCATCTCCAATGTCATGTTTCCAAAAGATAACTTCATCAATCCATTCCTATAATTAATCAATGCATTAGAAGTTGCAAGAAATGGACGTTCTAAAATAACAAGAATTGAATTACATGCTTCAACATGTTGTGTATCCAAGACAACAAAATCCACAGGATAAATGAATTTATCAATTTGTACTAACATGTCTTCAACTATTCCTCTAGGCACTTTGACAGATCTATCAACAAGTAAAAGAGTTACAGAAATTGGTTTTAACTCGCCTAGATTGAGACTTTGAAAAACCAAATTTGGAAGTAAATTCACACTAGCTCCAAGATCAAGTAAAGCTCTTTCAATTTTATGCTCTCCAATAAAGCATGAAATTATATGACAACCAGGGTCTTTATATTTCAAAGCATTATTGTTTTGAAGAATGACACTTACTTGTTCAGCTAAAAAGGCTTTCTTTTTTCATATTCAGTTTTCTCTTCACGGTACTCAAGTCTTTCAAAAATTTAGCATAAGAAGGTACATGTTTAATAGAATCCAACAAAGGTATATTGATCCTTACTTGTTTGAAAGTTTCAAAGATTTCAAAATTATAATTGACTTTCCTTTGTTTGGTCATGGCATGAGGAAATGGAAGTGGTAGTAAGGAATCAGTCTTTTCTTTGCAATGTTTAGGTTCAACCCTTTCCTTACCCTCATAGACTAACTCATCTTCTTTCTCACAAGGTTCAAGAATGGGTTTTTCAATAACCTTACCACTGCGGAGAGCAATGACTGATTTGACTTGATCCATGTGTTGTCTTCCAGAGCTACTTGCACTTGAATTGTATTGCCCTTTGGGATTTTGTTGTGGTTGAGATGGAAACTTACCTTTCTCCTGAAAACTAAGAGTAGATGTGAATTTTACAAGAGTATCTTTTAAATCTGCCATGGTTTTGAGCGTGTTGAGTATTGATTGTCTCTTGCTTTTCAATGAATACATACAATGTTTCCTCAAGATTTCTTCTAGGAAGGGGAGTGATTAGTACTTAAAAGTGCATTTTTTATCAAGGTTTTATATCATCATTTTGCACTTGAAGTATCAATAACTCCTTAACTAAAGCATGTTTTATAATAACATATCTAATTATATAAGATACCTTTAATTTATGGTAAATGTTCATCTTAAATGCAGGCCTATCACATAAATGAAAGAATTGATTGATGAGTTGAAGTACTGAAATTGAAAGGACAAAAAGATGGCCAAACTTAGAAAAGAGATGCTGGTGCAGTCCAAACTGGAACACTGTTCGGTAATTAGGTCATATCTGGAGCTGCAGTTCTTGGATTTAGATCCATTTTATATGGATGGAAAGGTAAGACATAGGCCTACAACTTTCATTTGGAGCCTAAGATTTAAAAAGGCCGTTTTCAAGTCCAAATTGTAGCAACAACGAAGAAGTCCGAATCTGTCCTGCAGCCCAGACACTATTCAGTGTTCAGCCCATATCTCAAGTTCTAGAAGTCCAAATGATCTCAAATGTTTACCCTGGAAAGATGAGACAATTTCCTAGAACTTTCATGATTGAAGTCTGTTCCAATTATGACGTTATCAATGATGTTTTTGGCAGACAAGAAGATAAGAATTGTCACCAAGTCAAGATGTGGCCACCCATTCATCAATTAGTCAAGAAATCAATAGTTCCGAATTTTGGCCTATAAAAGGAGGCATTTGCCATGTATTTAGGCATCTTGGTGTTCAGATCAAGATCATGCTCTTGCTCTCTCTTTATATTTTGTAATGCTTAAGTTTTGCTTATATTAATCTTTTGCTTATGTTTTTCATTTCCTTTCCTTGTTTATTTATGTTTCTTTCTTTCATTATGTTTAGCTAAGTTAATTATGTCAAGGTGAAAAGGGTACACTAATGGTGTAAGAATAAGTATAATATAAACTTAACATGGACCTTAATGTTGGATACTAACATGCTTTATATTTGTTATCTTGTTCACTTTTAATACTTTGCTTGTTAAATGGTTAATCTAGATTTATGTTGTATAACCCTTGGTACAACAAATACTTGGCACTTTCATAGCCCATACTGTATGGTATAACCGACACCTGAGCTATAAAAGGAACTTGATTTGTTGTTAACATAAGTTATAATCATGAATGTCTGACAACATTTACAAGTATTAGCATTATTCGAATAAGATAACTAATGTAATCATGTTAACAATTTATAATCTGATTGGAACCTCCTTTGTGTGTGGTTTCCAATTGAATAAAAAGAGTTTATACTATACTTGTTTGAAATATCATTAGTGGATCCTCTAACCTTGACATTTGTTGTTATCATTGTTTAATCCTTACGTTAATCTTCCTTCTCAAAGTTCTCATCAACTTCTTCTTCTTCTTCATCTTTATTATTATCATTATTAATAGTATTATTGGTATTATTATTATTACTACTACTATTACTATTACTATTACTATTACTATTACTACTACTACTACTACTACTATTATTATTAGTATTAGTATTATTATTATTATTATTATTATTATTATTATTGTCACTACTATTGTTGTATTATTGTTGTTTATAATTTATACAATTAACCTCCCTGTGGTTCGACCCCGGTCTTGCCGGGTTATTTATTACTTCGACACTCCTACACTTGGGAGAAGACATCAATCTTTTGGTCGTGTCAGGGAGCATAAAGAGGTGCATATCCTTGAGAATTTTGAAAATTATAGTGGGCTTGAAATGGTGGTTGTGAAGTTTGTGCATTATTGTTACCACTCTTCCAACTGAAATTTGGATGATTTCTCCAACCAGGGTTGTACATTTGCAAGTATGGGTTATGATTTGCGTTTGAAAACCGTTTAAGGCAGTGGCTTGTTCATGGATACATTCCTTAAAAGAAGACAAAGTTGGACAATCATTGGTTGAATGTTCATTCGTTTCACAGATTTGACACACAATGTCTTGAACAAATTTTAATTGACTACTCTTTTTAAATTCAAGTGCCTCGACTTTTCTAGCTAAAGATGCAAATTTAGCTTGGAGGTCATCATCTTCCCTAAGGTTGTATATTCCTCCACTAGATGTATGAGGTTGAGTTTTACCTGGTGCCTCACAAATGCCTGTAGTATCCTAATTTTAGACATTTTCAGCTAACAAGTCTAGGTACTCCATTGCTTCATCAGGGTCTTTATTTTCAAAAGTTTCATTACACATCAATTCCATAATTTGCCTATCTTTAGGTGTTAACCTTTCATAAAAATATGAAACCAATCTCCATGTTTCAAAACCATGATGAGGACATGTATTAAGCAAGTCTCTATACCTATCCCAACATTGGTAAAATGTTTCTCCTAGTTTTTGAGTGAAAGTGGTGATTTGTCTTTTGAAAGAGTTGTTCTATGAGAAGGAAAAAATTTCTTCAAAAACTGTTGTTGCATTTCATCCCAAGCACGAATGGATCCTGACCTAAGATTTTGTAGCCATGTTTTAGCTTTATCTTTTATTGAAAAAGGAAAAAGCTTTAATCTAATGGTGTTCATGCTACAATTTAAGTCATTATACGTGTTACAAACCTCTTCAAATTCTCTCAAATGCAAGTATAGATTTTCTAGATCTAAGCCATGAAAAGAAGGTAAAAGTTGAATAATGTATGGCTTAAAATTAAAGTGAGATGCATCAGGAGGAAAAACTATACATGATGATGCATTTGTTCTTGTTGGATTCATGTGATCTCTTAGTGTTTTAACACGATTATTCTCATTATTCTCATTATGAAGTGACTGGTTATCCTCTTCGGCCAGGTTTTCAGATGAAGATGAAGATGAAGATTCCCTAGAAAGTCTACCACTTAATGTGCGTGACCAAACTCTCATGCAAGTGCAAAAAAAAGAAAAAAAAAGAAAAGGAAAAGGAAAAGGAAGAAGTAAAAATTAGAAAAACAATAAAAGTGAAAAGAAAAATAAAATATATAATTTATACAGTAACTTACCTCCCCGGCAACGGTGCCAAAAACTTGACACGATCAAAGAGTTGATGTCTTATCCCAAGTGCAGGAGTGTCAAAGTAATAAATAACCGGGTAGACCGGGGTCGATCCACAAGGAGGTCAACTATATAAATTATAAATAATATATATAAATTAACAAAGAGTTAAAGAGATCTTTGAGATGTGAGATTAATGTGAGGATTAAACAATGATAAAAACAGTTTTCAAGGTTAGAGGATCCACTAATGGTATTGGAAATAAGTATAGTATAAACTCTTTTTATTACTCAACTGGAAACCACACAAAAAGGAGGTTCCAATCGGATAATTTATCCTTAATAGTTCATTATAAATTTTTAACATGATCATATTAATTATCTTATTTTAGTAACACTATACTTTTAAATATTGTCAGGAATTCATGAAGCTAACTTATGTTAACAACAAATTAAGTTCCTCTCATAACAACGATGTCGGCCGAAGACAATGAAGGATCAAGCATTTATTGTACCAAGTGTTATACAACACAAATCTAGATTAATAATTTAACAAGCAAGGTATTAAGAATTAGTAAGATAAAAAGATAAGACATATTAATAACAAACTTTCTTGGATATAAACATTGAAGTCCATGTTGAGTTTATATTATACATATTCTAACACCATTAGTGAAACCTTTTCACCTTGACATAATTAACTTAGCTAGACATAATGAAGGAGAAGAACATAAATAAACAAGATAAGAACATAATTATGATATAAGTTAACTATGAGTAGTAAAGGAAATGAAAAGTATAAACAAGAGATTAATGAAAATAAAACATGAAATAAAACTTGAACATTACAAAGAGAGAAAGCAAGAAAATGATCTTGATCTGAAAACCAAGATGCTTAAATGTATGGAAAATGCTTCCTTTTATAAGCTAAAAATAACTATTCATTTTGTAATTAACTATTGAATTAGTGGCCAACTATTGGCTTAGTGGACTTTGTGGTTTAGGTATGGATTTGTTTTCTGGACGAAATGGTGTTGTTCTAATCAGAATTTGCAAAGTTGTCATCATGAAAATTGTAGGAATCTGTCTCAGTTTTGCACCCAAAAGAAGAATGAGCTCATTTGAACATCTAGAACTTGAGATATGGACTGAACACTAAACAGTATCTGGGCTGCAGGACAGATTCAAACTTCTCTTTTGATGCTAGGATTTGGACTCCAAAACAGTAGAATTGAGTCTTGGACTCTTTATGAATATTTTAGGTCTATGTCTTAGCTTTCTATCCATATAAACCAGACTAAAATCCAATATCTACAGCTTCAGATATGACCCAATGATGGAATGGTGTTCTAGTTTGAATTGAACCAGCATCTCTTTTCTAAGCTTAGCCCTTTCTCTGTCCTTTCACTTTCAATAGTTAATCACATCAATCAATCTTTTGAATTGTGAGATATGCCTGTTTTAAAATGAGCATTTACCATAAATTAAAGTTATCTTATATTATCAGACTTGTTATTATAAAACATGCCTAAGTTAGGGAATTTAATGATACTTTAAGTGCAATATGATGATATAAAACCTTAATGAGAATGCATTTTTAAGTACTAATCACTTAGTGTATTGTGTGATGAGAAATTATATGCTAATCTCAATAAGTGTACCTTTTGCATGGAGAAATTTATGTTTCTTGGATATGTAGTAACTGTGCAGGGTATTGGGATGGATGGAGAGAAGGTTAAAGCCATCCGGGATTGACCTACACCTAAGTCTGTGACCAAGGTAAGGAGTTTTCATGGACTTGCTAGCTTTTATAAAAGGTTGGTAAAGGACTTTAGTACTATTGCAACACTTATAACTGAAATTGTGAAAAAGTCTGTTGGATTTAAATGAAATGATGAACACGATAAAATTTTTAATTTATTAAAAGTTAAACTTTGTTCGATACTTATTTTAGCTTTACCAGACTTTACAAAAGCTTTTGAAGTTGAATGTGATGCTTCAGCTATAGGTATAGAAGTTGTGTTAATGCAGGATAGGAGGCCCATTGCATATTTCAGTGAGAAACTTAATGGGGCAGCCTTGAATTACCTACATATGATAAGGAACTTTGTGCCTTGGTAAGAACTTTAGAGACATGAAAACATTACCAGTGGCTCAAGGAGTTCGTGATACATTCAAATCATGAATCATTGAAGCACTTAAAAGAGCAAGGTAAGTTGAATAGGAGACATGCCAAATTGGTCGAATTTATTGAAACCATTTCGTATGTGATCAAGTATAAGCAAGGAAAAGAAAACATTGTGACTTATGCACTTTCGCACATGTATGTTCTTTTATCCATTTTAGATGCTAGATTTCTAGGATTTGAACACATGAAAGAATTGTACAAGGATGATAATGATTTTGCCAATGTTTACAATGCTTGTGAAACTTTAGCTTTTAGGAAGTTCTATGGACTTGACGGGTATTTGTTTAAAAAGAATTGTTTATGTGTTCCATTAAGTTCTATACGTGAATTGCTTGTACGTGAAGCACATGAGGGTGGGTTGATAGGGCATTTTGGTGTTGTTAAGACTTTGGGTGTGTTGTATAAGAATGTTTATTAGTCTAAAATGAAAAAAAATATGCAACGCATATGTGATAAATGCATAACTTGTAGGAAAGCAAAGTCTAGTAATCAACCACATGGCTGATATACCCCTTTGCCTATACCAAAGGAACCATGGGTAGACATTTCAATGGACATCATCTTAGGTTTGCATAGGTCAAAAACAGGGTAGAGATTCAATCTTTGTAGTTGTTGATAGGTTTTCGAAGATGGCACACTTTATTCCATGTCATAAAACCGATGATGCAACTAATACTGATGATTTGTTCTTTAAAGAGATAGTACAGTTTCATAAGGTCCCTATGAGCATTGTTTCTAATAAAGATATTAAGTTCCTTAGCTATATCTGAAAGGTGTTATGGGGATTGGGTACTAAATTGTTGTTTTCAACTACTTGTCACCCCCTAAACAAATGGACAAATCGAAGTAGTTAATAAGACCTTAACACAATTTCTACGTGTTGTCATTCAAAAGAACTTAAAGAATTGGGAAAATTGTTTGTTATTCATAGAGTTTGCATATAATCGTAGTGTGCATTCTATTACTGGATTTTCACCATTTGAAATTGTGTATGAATTTAACCCTTTAACTTCCATGGATTTAATTCATTTGCTTGTTGATGAAATGGTTAGTTTTGAGGGTAATCGTAAAGCACAGGTGGTGAAGATACTTCATAAGAATGTGGGGCAACAAATAGAAAAGAGAAATTGTGTGTATATAACTAAAGTCAATAAATGGAGCAAACATGTTATCATTTAGCCCAACAATTGAGTTAGGGTGCACATGCACAAGGAGAGATTTCCGGCTCAAAGAAAATCCAAGCTACAACCACAAGGAGATGAGTCATTTCAAATCCTTGAGAGGATCAATGACTGCTTATAAAGTTGATTTGCTATGTGAGTGTGGTGTTAGTGCTACCTTTAATATTTCTGATCTTACTCTATTTAATGTAGGTGATGATTCGAGGTCAAATCCTTTTGAAGAGAGATGAGATAATGAGGATCAACCCTACACCAAACTTAATCATGCCAAAGACCCATTGAAGGTACCAAGTGGGCTAATTAGAATAGTTAGGGAAAAGAAGTATAAAGAGGCATTGAATAGGCTTGTTCGGAACATATGGAGTAAGATGGACCTAAAGGAGATTGGGACGCCTGGGGAGCATGAAAGACAACCTCTAATTCATCTAATCCAAGTCCAAGAAGAACCCAATTCTTGTGGATCAAAGGGTTGCCAAATCTGATTTCCTAAGCTAGGAAGGATTAATTAATGATTCTCCTAGTCTATGAAGAAAACTAAATTAGTAAGTACAAAAGATGACAATTTTCTTCATTAATTATCCATGCAAAATAAGAAAACCAAGCACAATAAGGCAAGAAGACTTCATAATTAATTCTACATTCAGATCAAATTTCCTAGTCTATATGAGATTTTTTTTGTGGCAAATCTAATTTTACATATCTAGAATATTAATTTTAAATTTTTATTATTTTCTTCTTAGTCTTATTTATTATTATTTATTTGGATCAATTATAAGTGAGCCTCATATAAGTTCACATAAGAGGGGTCCATTAGGGTTTATTTGAGTCTATAGTCAATATAAATAAAGCCATAACCAGACGTGTGGGGGGCTATAAAATTGAGATTAATAAAAACTTCTTTGTTGCACCTTGTTGTGTGAGTTGATGAGATATTGTCCCATCATTAGTTCTCTAAAGAACTGAAAATGACTTATCAAAGAGCAACTGACTTTGTGGCGTCATCTATATACTTCTCGTTCATGAATCAATATTCGTTGGGTAGGGTTTTTGTTTCTAATAGTGTCGGTGCCTAGATACGAGTTATCCATGAGTTATCTTTGTGTCACACTCCTCTCAAACCTAATTTACTTAGTTTTCCAGGAATTGATGTCTTTGCGTGTGAGTTACTTGGCCGTTTGTTCAAGAAGTTTGCATCAATCTGTTGATAAATAAGTAATGAAACTTATTAAATAAGGTTTCCAAGAAAAGTACTCTAAATCTAAATAACATAATTTGTATTATTAATAACATCATTACCTGTATCATAATGGAAGTTGTAGCTTAACCTCCAAAACATAACATGTTTAAAATCAATTTGTGGGTGCCTCAAGTGCAAATGCTTCTATGACCATAGCTTTATATATAAAAAAACATGCAACAATTAGTAATCAACTCAAACATAAAAAACATCATACAAAAATAAAAATAAAAATTCTTACATTTATTTTTCTTGTAAAAGCAATAAACATCCCCCAACTTACTTTGTTTTTTCCAAGCTAGCTTAACACAAATGCCTATACAAACATGCAAGAATGCCTAAACCTCAACTATATAGTGGAATTGATTCAAAATCCTCCAGTAGTGGTAGGTAGAATAATGGCATATGCGTCTTATTAAGATCCGTAAAAAGTATATTGTCAAACACATAAAGTTTGTACGCTCTAACATATATGCACAATAAAACATCAAATTCAAATCAAATATAGACATATCAGTATGTTACTTAAACAATTAGTATACATTAACATACCATTATAGGATCTTGCCATCGTAATCATCAGGTAATTTAAAAATGTTTTCTCAAATCCATCCTGTGCATAAAGCGTTCCCCTTGAACATTTCTGGAAAGGGTGCTCATCCGAATGCACACTTTCATAGAGTGACCATATTTTGGATACCTATAAAAGTAAGTGCTCGTCCATCTATAGAAAAGTCAAGCAAAACAGTGACATCATATAATGTAGGTATCATCTCCTTACAAGAAGGTGGAATGTGTGAGTCTCTCGTATTCATCTCTCGATAAGTGTCGTGAGCAAGTCATGATCCATATTTATATGCTAAAGATAGGTAATATAATAAAAATTCATCTGTATGACTAATGAGATCACGAGATCTGGAAGCAGTATCAGCTTATGGAATCTACAGTACATATTACCTAAATCCTGCATAATATAAAAAACCTGATGTACTAACATGAATTATAGGATAATTAGCACAATAATTAATCAATTTTGTAAAATAAAAACAAACATACATTTTCATTCTATATGGTCTCTGATCTATGTAACTTCCACAACCGTATAATAGAAGGATCAACTAGACCAAGATCCATGTACTGGGAAACTCTACGTGTAGATGAAGACGACACACCTTGCGTACATGAAATCCTAACCTAGTGTACCTATAAAATACAAAATATAATTCAAAATTAGAAAATAAATATTAGAAACAATTACATTATAAAAAATAATAAATAGACATGTAATTGAGTATCTTGTTACATACGTTGTTTGTATTCATAATTTACGCTTTGAAGCTTCATAACACATCCTAAGCAACTCTTTTTTGGTCGACAAATCTTTGAATTTGTGATTGAACTTGCTTACCAGGTGTCTAACACAATACCAATGATATTCAATCGGTCGAGGCCAAATTTCTATCATTCCATGCTTAATTCTAGTATGTTTATCCGATATTATACATATACCACTACGGTCACCTATAATGTGATGTTGAGTAAATAGTAATAACCATCTCCAATTGATATTATTCTTCTTCAACTAATGCATAAGACAAAGGAAAAATCTCATTATCTGCATCAAAAGCAACAACAATCAACAACTTTCCATTAAACCTTTCATATAAATGGGTGTCTTCCACACTAATAATTGGCATATAAGACTCAAACCCCTTAATTGTAGGACCAAATGCCTAGAAAACTTTACCAAAAACAAATGTTTTACTATTAAGCTATTCATTATATTACCATTCAACAACTATCCTAGGATTTGATTCTTATAAAGCCAAAAACAATCTAGGTAACATTTCAAATGAGTCCTCATGTGTTCCAAGAAGTTCCTCAAGTATTTTTTTTTTTCAGCTCATGCTTTATAGTACAAAATTTTAAACTTATAATGCAATTTGATTTCTTCTTGTGTGCAAGAAATGATATAAGCAAGGTTATCTTGAACAAGAGCTGAAACCACTGCTGTAATAAATTTTGTATCAAGTTGATGATGGTTTTCTTATGCATGTATGTACATATGTGTTTACCTTTCGACTTTGCTATCCCAAAGGAATTTGACCTTTTATGGTATCCCCCACACAAGTATCATTGACATTCAGGTGCATTAATACATTGTAATTGAACAAATGTTTGGTTTGAACATTAAACTTGATATCAAGTGAATGTGCAATGTGTCATTGCTTAACAACATTCATCAAATCATCTTCAGTTTTGAAAGTTTGTCCGACTACCATATCATCACTACTGGATGATTTTTATGATAAACAGATCAATCTTTACAAACTATGTCATCAACTCCGGTATCATGACCAAATTCTTGAATGAGGGGCCTCATCATCATCATTATTATCTAATGTTTCAACAAAACCCATGACACCTTCATCTTCATTATTACTAGGTTCAGAGGAGTCATACATATGTTGATCACAATATGCAATTTTAATCCTACTTTCATCACAAATTACTGTAACCCTATCTTCCAATGTCCTAGATGTACCAGCACCAGCTGAAGTGATAATTGTCCAAGCGACCGAGTATATATAGGTATAGTTACATTAGTATCTCCATGCTACATATTATATGAGCTTATAAGTTTAGGTCAATTACTCACATAAAACTCCATCATATTCGTTTCACTTTGAACAAACAATTCTATCATATTTTTAAAATTCACATCATATACAATCAATATCGAAAAATATTGACGTTCCCTAACAAGAGACCTCCAAGTGATATCTATTCCAACACTATTATAATTCAACCTAAGTCTTCCACATATAATTTTTTCAGTATCTTCAAATGACATGCCTTTAGTAGCATTAATATTTTTTTCAATATAAGTGATACTATTATTCGTATCAGGAACAATAGTATCACTATAATGACACAATATAAATAAGTTTGAAGACATATTCTGTAAAATAAGAATACTCATTTCATCAAAATTAAATTATCTCACAATTCAACCTAAACCCTAATTGCTATTATTTTGACCTTAATAATATCAATGAAAACATATATAATTTCATCAATTAAAATCTAAATGATCTCAATTAAACAAAATTCTCAGTTATGACAATTTTTATCAAAATTCAAAGCAGACTCTAGTTGCTATGATTTCGATCATGAGTTTATTAATAACATCAAAAAATCAATTATCTATCTAATTACATCAATTCAAACAATATTTAACTCCATTCAAACAATTACATTAAATATGCAAACAACCTAATAATCAATTCAAAATCTAATTTCTCTAATTCAAACATATTTGATTCAACAAATAACATCAATTTTATTAAAAACACATGATTGCAACACTTAAAACCTAAAATTCTCTCAACATCAACAAAATACCTAATTATAAAACATAACACAAATAATCATAAATCAAAACTCAAAATTTATCAATTCAATAATAAAACCCATAAAACTAAGAGACAATACAACTGTTATACCTTGATTTTTTTATACCTAGGTGACGAGGAGGTTGTCTAGGCCGGCGGTTTGCAATAAAAAAATAGTAGAAAAACTCATGGAAACAAAGAGAAGATGATTCTGGTGTTTTGGTAGATGATTGAATGCTTGTTTGAGCAATTGGAGGTAAGGGTTTCGTGGATCTTAAGGTATTTTTCTTTGTTGAAGCGACGACCATGGAGAACGTATGAAGGATTAAACAACCCTTCATAACAGCGATTATGAATCATGGTTATATATAATAAATCTGTAATTTTGAATCATGATTTTTATTTAAACCACAATTTAAAATACTAGACGTGTTAAACTATTTTATTTTTTAGAAATTTTTCCAAACAGTATTATAATTTTTTTAAGAAATTTGTAACTGTGTCAAATTTAAAAAAAAATCTTGGACCAAAAACCATGGAAGGCCCAAAACGATAGAGATCACATGGACATCGTTAGAGTCGTTGAGTTTTCCGCGTAAAATATCAGTGAGGTACCACCGGTTACACGCCACTCGTCCTTCAACTTCACTCTTTTCTTCTTCTTCCTCCTCCTGCTCTAGTTCTTGTCTGTTAGTTCTTTATTTTTTTCCCTTCTAAAACCAAACAAAGATCTCCCTAACCAACCAAAATCAGCCATCCACCTGCCTTGTATCACAAACAAACCCTATCTATTATACGTCTCATTAGTATTTATATATTTAATTTTTAGAAAGAAAAAAAAGGGGGAATTTTTAGAACAAATCAGTAAAAAAAAAAAAACCTAATAGAAAAGAAGATGAAAAGTATTCAATTCTGAATGGAAACCCAATTCTCTTTACCCAGATCAACCACTTACGCCTCTTTCCGGATCAACCGCTTCTCTCTCTTCTCAGGAGGCTGATTGATTGATTTTCCTTCTTTTTTTTGTAAAATAAAAATAAAAAAATAAAAAACCTGACTTTACATTTACAAATAGAGAGAAGGGGTGCGGATGGAGGAGAGTTCGAGGACGGCGGCGGATGGTAACATAGGTCCGATTGTTTGGGTGCGGAGAAGAAACGGGTCGTGGTGGCCTGGTCAGATAATGGAGGCGGATGAACTGGCAGAGTATAATCTAACATCGCCGCGAACAGGGACTCCGGTCAAACTCCTTGGAAGGGATGATGCTAGCGTGTAAGTCTTTCTTATTGGAATTCTAGTAACGTGTTGTCGTTTTAATTAGACGATGATTGCTGAAAAGAGACGATAAATGCTTTGCTCTGTTGTTGTATTAATAATTGAGAAGTCCCAACTTTAGCTTCTAATTTTTGCACAATTCCATTTAGCTTAAGATTGTAGTTAGTTAGTTAGTTGGGTAGATAATAGCTGCAATTTTCTGTTGGAGTTCTTGCATGAGGTGTTGTGAGTGGGGCTGATTGTTTCAATCCTATCTTTTGCCTTTAGTTATCTTTCAATCCCCATTCTGTGCAATTTAATCCTAACAACCCTTTTGCAGAGTCTTAAAAGCATATTCCCCATTCTGTGTTTTTGCAAAATCTTAAAGCATATTTGGATCCGGCAATGACGGAGTGTTAGAATATCTTGATAAAATCGTTGTTCTATTAGAGTTCTGTTCTGATGATTGCTTCATTTTTTACAGTGTCACGACCACCATAAAATAGTTAATCTTGTACTAGTTTGATCAATTCGTATTGAAATTACTGCACTCATCCCTGCCACCTTGCATGGATGTTCCATCTAAGGTTCGTCAAAATCCATCCTTTAAACTCTGCTTCTCGTGATCTGTCACTTGCTGATGCCAAAATGAAAAAAGACGAAGGCAATCTCCATTGTATTTTTATGAAGTAAAAGTCATTGCATGATTTGCAAATTTTCTAAATGCATTCCAATGTCTGTCTTGAAAGAAAACAAACATGATTTGAGTCCCAGAAAATAACTCTTTGTGCAGAGTCCATAGATTCTGCAATTTTCCATGATTTTGTTTCTTGGAAAACAAGCATTGCATTGGTTATCTGGTCTTCATTATGCTAACTTTTTCGTGTTTATCTTCTTTTCTATGCAGTCATAACTTATTGAGGTTTAACTATTCTTAAACTTGGCTTGGTGAAAAAAATGCAATCAATTGGTATTTAAGTTATTGATATTCCACTAAGTGTTTTACTAGTTAAACCAGGTGTTCCTTGCCCTTATTCCAAGTTATTTGATTTTCCCATCTCTCAATATCTGTCAAATCTTCATTCTGATTTCAACATGCTGCTACTTCTTCTCAGGGACTGGTACAATTTAGAAAAGTCGAAGCGTGTGAAGGCATTTCGGTGTGCTGAATTTTCTGATTGTATTGAAAGGGCTGAATCTGCCCTGGGCATGCCAATCAAGAAAAGAGAGAAATATGCACGTCGAGAAGATGCAATTCTACATGCCCTTGAGCTTGAAAAGCAACTCTTGAGAAAGCAAGGAGCATCGGGTGTTGCTTCTGATTGCCCAAGAAGTAAATCATCTGGGTCTGTGAAGACCGAGCTGGGTGCATTTTCAGAAGGCTCAATAAATTATAGTGGAAAACCCGAGGATGTTAAATTGAACCAAACTTTGAGAGGAGTTGATATAGAGATTCCAGGCAGCCCACTAATTCCACTGAAAGCCAAGGATGGAGATCAGTCAGTCTCGGAATTTCATAGTGAGGCAATGCTGCGGATGAGAGGTTCGCAAGACTTTGGGCGGAGGACTGCCTTAAAGAGAAAATTTTCACCCTCTGTTGATTTAGATGGTTCTTGGAGAAGACCTGTAGCAGACAACAAATATGAAGATCCTCCTGACACTTTCCCTCATGTGGAAATAACCCCTCATGCAAATGGTAAAACATTCTTTAGGAAAATAAAGTTAGTCACAAGGGTTGGTTGGGGGATATTTAGCTGAGGGATGTGACGGTGCCCTCTTGCTTATTGAAGTATGGAAAACTATGCAAAATTTGGAATCCCTCAGCTATTGCAATTTGACTAGTTTTGTTTCTCTTTCAGGAGTGGAGAAGATGGGAGCTATTTTCCGGGCAAAGAGGACTAGATGTGTTTACTTGCCAGCTGATTCTAGTGATTCTATGGATGATAAGGACATTCCTCCAAACCAGAATAAGTTCTTTCCTTCTGGTTTTGAAGCCGAGTTGCATTCCCATCCTGGTTCTTCAAATGAAGAAGACTCTTCATCTGGATTTATGGAAGATGTTGAATCTGATTTGTCTGGATCTAATTCATCTGAATCCGAGTCTGATTCTTCTCAGACTGAACCAGATGTGGACAAAGAAATGGTTATTTTTTCAGGTTAAGTATTTACCATTCCTTTCTCACAAATATTGTGATTCTGTGGACCAAGAAATTGATGGTTTAGTTTAATTTTAATTGTTTGTGTCAAATGTCAGTTGTCTGAGTCATGGCTCATAATATCTCTTCTACTTCAGAAGTCACTATTTATTGTTTTTGTCTCATTAGCGTTTATTTATTTATTTGTCTGTCTAGATGTTGCTTTCCCTATAGAAGCTGAGCAGGATGCTCTGGGACAGCCTGAAGCAACATTAGAACATGCTAGTACAAGCAGCGAGGAGTCTGATGGATTGATATCTTCTGATGACATGGATGACCTTTACCATGATGAACATTTTCTTGCACATGAAGCAGTGTCCAAATGGAAATTGAAGGGGAAAAGGAACATTCGATATCTTACACAGAAGCCTGTCAATATGGAATATGGAAAAGGTTCTAATGGAGCTTCTCATGGAACCTTCCATGGGATGAAGGGAAGTATCTCAAGCCAAAGGGCATTTGGTGCCCATGATGCCAATTTGGGCAGAAAATATTTTGGGTCCAAAATGTATCGTCTTGGTAATAGAGGTTGCTCTTTTCCATCAAGGTTCGTGTCCAGAGATCGAAATAATACTGGTCGTAATATGATAAAATGGCAAGGCATGGGTTTGGAGGATCAACATACTTTCAGGAGACATTGGGAAGACATGGGGGAGCATTCCAATCCAATATTTGTTGGCCAGCACCATTTTGGGGGAAGGGCAAGATCTTTGTTAGTAGATGTGGATTTGAAGGTCCAATCAAGCTACCAAAAAGATCGTGTACCTATTGTTTCTCTCATCAGCAAGTTTGATGGGAAGGCAATAATAGGACATCCGATACCAATTGAAGCTGTGGAAGATGGTTTATCTGAAACTCAGTTTCCTTTAAATGATCAGTTTCCTTTAAATGATTATTATAGCAACGAAGCAGTTGACCAAGACGAAAGTACATCACTTCAACCAGCGTGGCGGACTGCAAGAAGGACCAATTCTAGGGTACCACGCCCACATTTATTATCATTGTCGGGCTTCGATGCTGCTGCTGAGGATATTCAATTTATGGATCAAGAAAAAAGAGTTCCATTTAGGAAATCAAGTGGGGGCAGTTTCAGTTACAAGGCAAACCTGGCAAGGAAGAGCCTACCTCATGTTCCCCAGCCGTCGGCACAAAAGAAGTTCCCTAGAAAGATGCCAAAGAAAGTAAGCTTACCATCTAATCAAAAAACAAGAACCCTGTCATCAATTGGTATTAAGCAGATTTTTGTTAGGAATCCTGTACAAGATACGGGTAATGGTAAAATGGATGGGCTAATCAAACCTGAGACATCTGGGCCAACTACAGTTGCATGCATACCTGTGAAGTTAGCATTCAGTAGGTTGCTTGAGAAGATCAATAGGCCACCATCAACCACAGTTACTAAGGCGGTGGTCTTGAACAGGGATGGGGATAGGGAACCTTCATAGATAACATGTACGTTGTTATATTGGCACGCTAATACTGTCCAGGCAACAATTGCTAAATTGCTCTTTCTGACTACCATATCTGCACCAAAAAAACTGAATACATTGTCAAATTGGCAATGTGAGGATCATGTGTCTTGAATTAGATGGTGTGGTTTTCAAGAAAAACATTTATTTGCAGTGTTGCTATTTTGGTGTTGTTCGTGGCACCGTATCCTGGGGGTGTCCCTGGTATTCAACCAACGGAGCTTTCACTAGGCACAAAAGAAGAAAGATTAGAAATTTATTGCAGATGGTAGAAGCTAGATTGGAATTCAGATAGATGTGTATATTTTATTCTATATAAGCTTATGCTTTTTCAGGTTTTTATTTTTCATTTTCTATTGAAGTCAGAGAAGCTCAGATCAGTGACAATATTTTGAATATATAGTTTGGTAACAATCATTAGATGTACTGAGAGCCATGGTCCTGCTCTTGGCTATTTTTTCTCGAATGCCAGACATGCGCGAAGGGCAAGACTTCCCCGAAGCAGTTATAATTAGCGGCTTGATGCGCTGTGGTCGTGCAATGGGAATTCAAGAAAAAAGGTGGCGCATCTGCCTTGTACTCTCTGGTCTGTCTCTCTTACTTGAACGTGTTATCAATAAACTAAAAGATGGTTCCAAAAAGAATCCTGCCATCAATTCCCTGCTCCATGCTCTGTATCAACAGTTAAATTGTAATTTTTCTTATTATTAAACGGGCACTATATGCCTCTTTACACTTATCCATGTTGGAGCGTATTTTTCAAAAACAGGGTAGTACTTCAATTATTTGAAAAACTTGAAATTAGACGACTGTCTAAATTTACACTTAGTTTGGAAAACATATTTAAAAGATTCCTCATAATTTTTCTTTACGAGTTTTTCAACAATTTAAAACATTAAAATTATTTTTCTTTTTACATTTTCATAGTTAATGTCATAAATATAAATTTTATTGTATATCTAATATAAAAGAGTTTTTTTTTTATTGATTAAGCAAGTAAGACTTTTTCATGATGATTTTTAATTGAAATAAAAATAAATTAATATTTATAATTAAATTATGATTAAGATTATAATTTGTATTTGAGTCATTATATTAGAAATCTATCGGGTCACACATTACAAATAATTGGTAATAAATTAAACTATGATGATTAATTAACTAAGACATGATTGTAAATAAATTTTAAAAATTGTGTATTAAAATGCAATTAATTTGGGGAATTACAATTTTCGATCTAGAAAATTCATGTATGAACTTAATTGCATACATTTATAAAATTATCCTGAGATAATATATGTGATATTTTTCAAGGAGAAAAGTGGTATTTTTCTATTAATTGATTACAATTTTTTTACTATTAGTTACTATGCCTTATATTTTTCTATACACACAAACACACTCTACATACACCTATATAGATAGGCAAAATAGAGAAAAAAGAGAGTTAAAACTCAAGGCATGACAATCTCTCTCTTCTAAAATAGTTATGGAGATTTCTGATAAAGTGGTTTGTTTAGATTACTATTAGAGGTAATATAATTTTAATGTTTACGGTTTGTGACAAGCCAACTTTGAATAGTTTATCAAACTCCATAAGAAAGAATGATATCCAAGTATCTTTGCATAAATCCTAAACAACTTTAGATTGTCTAACTTGATCTTTAAAACTCTTGAAAGATTTTAAAATTATTGTTTTTGTTATGTCTGTGTTTTGAGAAACTCAACATTTCCTTTGGATGAACAATGGGTATTGTTCAAATGAACAGATGGAATAAAAGGATCTCATTGAATCTATTTGGAATAATGCCTAGTACTAACGTGTGGCTTGCCAATTATCATCGTTGATCAATTTTATTTGATGTATTTTTTGTCTGTCTTGAACAACTTTATTTATGCATGTATTTTTTTGGTATTTAATGATTTTTCATGCTTATACAAAATATATGATATTAGTTTACATGGATTTTTTTTTGTGATGCCAAAAGAACAAGATATATTTGTAGGTCAATTGGTATTATGTCTTTATTGGCATGTTATTTTAATTGGTGCATGAATTGGGTAGCTTGTATCTGACCTGTCATTTGAGATGATTTTTCATTTGATAACATGAAATAACTTTTATTCTTCTATATTTTTATTGCACAACCTACCTCACCTAAAAAGTTAGATCACACCTATTAAAAATTTGAGTCCATTTCCTTTATAATATATTTAGTAGTGCATTTGTTTTCATTTTTTTTAGTGAAACTTGTTGTTAAAGTGTAAGTGACACTATAACCACTTGGATTTCAGTTGTGAGCCTTTATGTGAGAGCTTGTATATGTTTTGGTCTATCTCTATAAAAAATATTGTGTTAGGTTTGACCTTGTTCTTATTGTAATTTCAATTGGTTTCAATGTTTGACTTGCAAATAAAATTGGTGGGTTTGATTTTAATCATAGTGTAAAAGGATTGTCATAAAGATTTGAGTCCTTAACTTGTAAAATGATTCATTGTAAGGTATAGTCTAGCCCTGAAATACATTGTAGGTATAGTAGAGGCCTAAGCTTACCAAGTAGAAGTTGTTATATGGTATTATTGTGTTTTTTATGATTGTTTTGTTTAAAACCAAAATATTTAGGCTTAATTTTAAAATACCTAATTCACCCTGTCTCTTAGGTGCTTCGGGTCTTTCATACACTATTTTTATAGAGATTATTCTAGTTATTAAAGCATATGTATAAAAAATTATCAATATTTTTCTTTTATCTAAACCCTATAAATACCTAGCCTTAAAGTTTTGTATAGATCCATCCATATTATATTCTCTTCTAAGTACCTATTTGCAACCAATTAGTTTTGATTCTTAAGGTAAGTTAAGAATCAAATATATATTTTTGAAAAAAAAGAATTGATTTTCTTATCAATTGTCTTTTTAAAAAAAGATAGTATCTATAGATGTTATTGTTTTACCATAAAACTTGAGATCATTTTGAACTAATAATAACATAGGCATTTCATTAACCATAAATTTACAATACCCTTCCATGAGAAAAGTTACCATTTGTGTATAAAAAAAGTTTGGATTTAATTGTTTTTATAGTTTTTCTAATCTCATTAGATGAGTCATTAAGTTTTCTTTTGTGTTTAGAAGAAGCATTAAGTTTATATCTATTTTTTACATGTTATCTAAATCTAGATCATTATTAGAATCATTAAGATATTTATCTTTAATAAAATCAATATCTTTTGATTCCATGATAACATTGGAATCAACATCTAATGGTTTATAAGCTTTTAAATACTTAGCATTTCCCACAAAACACTTGTATTGGCTCTTGGTCTCAACTTTATCCATTTTATATCGAGTACTCTATCATAAGCTAAATAACCCCAAACTGTAAAGTGATTTAGGTTAGGCTTTTAACCTTTCCTGATTTCTTTATATTTTATCTATTTTAAAAGTATTTTCATTATATACATGACAAGTTGTTGGCAAATATTCTTCACAAATATTAATTGGCAATTTAGCATTGAAAATCATGACATTCACCTTTTTAACCAATGTTTTATTGTTTATTTTCACCAATTCATTTTGTTGTAGGTTTTATGGAGCACTTTCTTGAAGTACAATTCCATTTTCTTTGCAATATAAAAAAACCACATAAAGAAATATTCATCTCTTATATCACTTCTTAAGTATTTGACCCTCATTTCTATTTTTTTTTTCCAACTTTATTATAAAGTTTAACTTTTCAAATTCTTGATTCTTAATTTTTATCAAATAAACATAAGTGTACCTAGAACTATCATTAATGAATGTACTAAAATACTTATTATAACCTCTAGTTAAAATGTCATTCAGTTCTCAAATACTTGAATGAACTAAATCAAGAATATCATTATCTTTTTCAACCCATAGAAATGATTTCTTTTTCATATTTTCTTCTATACAAATCTCACAATTATCTCAAGTTTCATAATTATAAAAATCATTCCATTTTTAGACATAAACTTTTTATTATGTCATAATGAGATATGACAATATAAATAGAAATATTGCTCTTGCTATTACTAATACTAAAATTGAATATTGTAGCATATGAATAGCCCTTAAAAAAAACATATTTTTTTAAGCAAGATCAAATTTTCAACTTCTAAAACTGCTTTATTTCCATTCCTACACAACATAATTGTAGATATAACATCAACTAAAGTAATTTTTTTGGAAATGAAAGAAAGATCCACAACTCCTTTTCCAATAAGTTTTGCTTTAATATTGTTATGCATCATAAAATATTTATCTTCTTTAACATTTTTAAAGTATTTATCAATGCAAATATGGGCAGTGGCAGCAGAATCATACCATCAATTAAAAAATCTGGTGTTAATAACCATGTTAATTTAAGAGATTATTCTAATATACATTCAAGTCACCATGATCACCATTTATTCCTCTTCTTTATGTATTGTATTTGCTTGGATGGATTCTCCAACTTGCACTTTTTATAAAACCTATAATTTTTCCTAATGTGTCCCTTTATTTTTTCACTATGAAACACATCTTTTATTCTTCTTGAAGTTGTTGGAAGGGCCAACAACATTATTGATATTGCTAGAGTTGTCAAAATCAGTAAACCTCCTTTTTTGGGACATGTTCCTACCTTTAGATTTATTATTGACAACATTCACTTTGTTACCATTCTCAAGACTTCTTCGAGATTGATCAAATAATTGCTCTAAGTTGTGGCAACTATGTAATAATTGCCAACCACTTGTATTGGTTTTGAAATTTTAATCTTCAAATCTTTAATTATGGATATAAAAACATGCAACTCATCTAGTTGAGTCATAATAGACTTGTTGTCCACCATATTGAATTCAGAATATTTCATAAAAAAATAATTTTTCAATACCTTGCTTCTCTTTTTTGTATTTAGTCTTCAAAACATTTCATATTTTCACAAGATCTTCATAGCATCGAAAAAGATCATACATCTGGTTGGAGAGAGTATTCATGATGTATCCTCTATAACAAACATAGTCATGCTCATACTTTTTTTTATACATCATCATTCTCTTTATTCTTATTTGTTTTTATTGGTTTAGTATGTTTATTCTTTAAAGCATTATGTTTACTAATAAAGACTTATTTATCTTTAATATTCATCAAATAATTGATTAATGAATTTAAAGTAAAGAAGTTATTGGGACAAAAATATTTTACAAAGAAAATTATAAAGTTGTTATAATTATGAGATTCCTATTGCATCAAAGTATTATTACTAAATGTTCCTAGTCAATGCTCTATTAAGACTGAATATTAATTAGAGCTATTGAGACTGATACATGTTATGTTCTTTTTTTTTATGAAATAAAGCAGTTGTTCTCATAAGCTGATATATGAGAGATACCTAAAACTAATATATAGGTGCTTGTAAGATAATATGTACATCGAACTGACCCGTATGAGAATTTTATATGAAGAGATCACTTGTGTCTATGAAGAGACTCACATGATGGTTGTGTAAGTGATCTAAATTATCTTATATATGGAATGTTATTCTTTGATCCTGCTACACATTGTCCCAATCAAGGGTAAAAATGAGTAGATATTAGGAATAACAAGAACTATATGAAGGTATTTTAGTTATTAATAGATGATTTATCACTCTAGATGAATTAGGAAAAATGTTCCATATGTTCTCAAATAGTATTGATTGTAAATTCCTGTGCAAGGTGGAATAAGATTTGCAAAGATTTTCAAATGTTATTCAAAGAATCAATGATTATGATATTGAGAACAAATATGATTTGACAGAGTAGGCATACTTCATGCTATAATGTCTAGAGCAAAACATTGTTGATGAACAAATAATAATTACACTAAAAAACTGGTCACTGAAAGGTTAAGTCAAACTACTTATGACTTTCTAAATATTTTGGGGATCATACAAGTTGGTAGTTATTGTACTTGATCTTGAAATATAAATCAATCAATTATTGAATTGATAATAAATTAATTTGTTTAATTTATGTAATCACATTTTATTTAGGATTGTGATTTATATTCGGATCAACTTTTTAGAAAACTTAATAGGTCATACATATAAGAACAATCAGTCAGAAATTAAAATGAGATGATTAATCAAATATGACATGATTGTATAAGTTTTAGAAATTGAGGACTAAAATGTAATTTATAAAGGTAATTACAATTTTAGATCTAAAAAAAATCAAGTAGGGACTTCATTGAATAAATTTCTAAAATTATCGTGAAATAATATATGATATATTTTTCAGGGGGCAAATTGATATTTTATTATTTATAAGGTTTTCAGGTTTCTCTATATATAGAATGTTATGTGTCTTATTTTCTATAAAGAAATTACATAAATTATAGAACACCTGAAAAATACAAAAGAAAAGAGTGAACACTCAAAAGCATAACGATCTCTCTCTTCTAAGAAGGCTTAGAAAATTTATCACTAATGGTTCGAGTGAATTACCGTTAGAGCCAGACACTTGAATGACTTATAGTTTATGACAACCCAACTTTGAAAAAATTATTTCAAACTAAAAAGAACATATAATCTTCAGGTAATATTCGTATAAACCCTATACAACCCTAAATCTATCCAACAGGATCCTTGGGACTCCTAAATAAATTTTAAATTTATCGTGTATGTGTTTCGAGAAACCCAACAGTGGTATTAGAGCCATTGTTAAACAATTAGAATTGTTTATTGCATGTTTTAAATTATTATTGATGTTAATTGTGAATTAATTTTATGTGCAAAATTAATTTTACCCAAATTTTATTTTTCTCTTATGATTTTGTTTTAAAAAATAGCTACTATTCCAGCCAGATTTGGACAGATTATTTGAATCTGGCCAGAATCTACAATTCTAGCAGGAGTTTTGAGGAGAAAAAAAAATGATTTGGTGGATGTAACAACCACTAGCGGCGGCGCCAACATGCTAGCGTACCTGGTTGTGTTGGGGCACAACTAATATCCGCTGGCAATGGAGGAAACAACCATGGGTTGTTGCCTGTTATAGCCCGAGATTTCCAATCATTTCATGATCGAAATTCATGGTAACTTTTTTTATTTCACCCTTGTATTTTATAGGTATTATCATTTCGTATAATACAATACTCATAAAATCTTAGAATTCAACATCTTAATAAAAGATAATTCACAATACAAGCACCATATCATTATATTTACATATTCATAAGTTTACATTCCTGTTTTGATATAGTTATCATTACACGTCTTTACAAAAGTGTCTAACGACAATTTCACAACTAATACATTTGTTCAAACAAAATAGATAACGTCTTAACATACGAATACATAGTTCATAACAAAATATATGGACTTGTGAGATGGGATTTATATGCATCTTGATTGTATGACGTCCCTATTATAATGCAAAATGGATACAATAATTATAAATAATTTAAACATAATAATAGATATTTAAAAGAATATTATCACTACTTTCCGTTAATAACCTAAGTGAGTATATTCATTCATTTACTCCTTATATACATAATACAACCCTTATTATTTCATCAATTGTATTATCCTTACTCACATGTCCCAACCTTTCTATAGGAGTTGTAGGGACCGGAGTTAATACCTTGGCCATGACTAAATTACTTTGCTTTACCTCGGTCATCCTTTATAGAAAACCACTAACCACGGTCAATTGCATTACTCAAACTCGGTCATCCAATTCAAATGCCATTAGTCAAAGCTAAGTTGTAATACCAAAACCGATCATACATCTCGTATGCCATTAACCAGAGCTAATCATAATATCCAAACCAGGTCATCCATCTCGGATGCCATTAGCCGAAGCTAATCACAATGTCCAAACCCAGTCATCCCTCTCGGATACCATTAGCGGAAGCTAATCACAATATCCAAACTCGGTCATCCAATTCGGATGCCATTAGCCAAGGCTAATCACAATACCAAATCAAACATTCCATGAACAATTTAGTAGTCACAACGAGATAGAACAATTCTTTTATATGACATCATTTTAGAGGTTTGATATTATTTAAGAAGAGGGTGGAGACCACCTACCTGTTCCTCCCATGGGGTGTTCTCGTCCGGTCGAATGTCTGATCCCGGTCGTACCGCCTGATACATCAAATGATCACTAATCGACATATTTGCATCCAGTAATCACATAAACCAATACCATACATATCCCAATAATACACATGTTCACATTCAAGTGTTCCACTCATCATATAATCATACAATAAAAGTCATCATATCAAGACCTTCTCTTAATTTTAAACATTGGTCACTTTTTGACATCCTAGTGTTTAATTTGTGAGTCTTGTAGTGAGTTAGGTCAAATTGACGACGAAAACATCACAAGAGTTAAATCATTTTTAACATGGAATTTGTCAACGAAATTAAGTCACTGCTGTCACAGAAAATCATCATTTGAAACTAGGTCATCGATGACACAAAAATCATGACGATGATATCATCACGAGAGTTAAATCATTTTTGACATGGAATTTGTCAACGAAAGTAAGTCACTACTGTCATGGAAAATCATCAGCGAAAACTGGATCGCTAGTGACACCGAAATCATTAGCGAAAACTATGTCGCTGGTGACACATAAATTATCAGCGAAAACTGGGTTGCTGGTGGCACAGAAATCGTTAGCAAAAACTAGGTCGCTGGTGCCACAGAAATTGTCAGCGAAAAACAAAGTTGTTGGTGATACAGAAATCATTAACGAAAACAAATTCCACGACTGACGTATGGAATCGTTAGCAAATACAACCACCGTTGACTTAGAAATCGTCAGCAAATACAACCACTGTTGACTTAGAAATCGTCAACGAAAACTGAGTCGCTACCAACCAAGAAATCATCAACGAAAACAAATTCCACGACTGACACTTGGAATCATCAACGAACACAATCCACTGTTGACTCAGAAATCATCAATGGAAACTAAGTCGCTGCCGACCTAGAAATCATCAACGAAAACAAATTCCACGGCTGACGCATGGAATCATCAGCGAACACAACCACTGTTGACTCGGAAATTGTCAATGAAAATCGAGTCGCTGTCAACCCAGAAATCATCAACGAAAACAAATTTCACTGCTGACGCTTGGAATTGTCAGCGAACACAATCCACCGTTGACTCAGAAATCGCCAAAAAAAATTGAGTCGCTGATGACCTAGAAATCGACATGAAAACTATGTCGTTGCCGATTCAGAAATCGTTAGCGACAATTGAGTCATTTATGGTTTTACTTTTTTCTTAGGCTAAGCGTAAGGTATAAGCTAAGCTTTCCCCCTTACCAACGTACCCCAATCTAGTTGGACATAGAACGTCACCAAATCACATCCAATTTATCACAAAGTTATCAAGCAATACGCTACAAAGTCTCAACATGTATATTTTCCAAAGGTTCTCCTAACTATCACTTCAAGACCAACACTTAGAGTTGCCACAATCATACATTTTATGTTTTTAATTATATCATGGCAATACACCAACACAAACTAATAGCAATTTCATAATAAAACAAGGGCTCATTTTTGTCCTAAGACTTGTTTCCCCTAAGGTGTTCATCATAACAAGTCCTTTCATGGTTCTCTCTTTTTCCATGACTGGAACACTACAGCCCATTTCTCTCTAATTTGCATATGCAATTCATCATTTTTTTTTTATCATAAGTATGTTCACAATAACATTTCATAAACTTATATCCATCCACTTGGTTCATAATTATACAAGTTCATTCATCATACAAACAAAATTAAGGCATTAATCATGGCATCAATTCTAATTCAGCTCAAGCATTCCTCTAAGGGTTTAACAAGATCACAATTCTACACATTCTTTCATTTCATTTCATTTTCACACAAGCTCTTCAATCATGTATGCACAATCAATACATTAACATAACACATGAATTTTATTTCAGCTTAAGCATGTTTATATGAGTTTAACAAGGTCACAATTATAAATTTTATCACTTCATTTCATCTCTTTTCATTATCTCCCTTAGCATTCATCTATTTCTTTTGTTAAAGGTTCTGGAATTATATCCCCCTTCAGCCCTATTCTCTTCAATCTTTATATCTAATCCTTGTTAATCATAGGCGTAAGAACCCTAAGCCATTCCCTTGAGGTTTCCTTCTCTATTTTGTCTTGAAATCTCAAAGAAATAAGTAAGGAAACGATGTTGTTCTTACCTTACAATTTTAAGTAGCTTTAGGGAAGGTTTTAACAGTTTTTCTTTCTATTTTCTCTTGGTTTCTTCCTTATGTTTGTTCTAGCTGACCCTTTAGGCTCCTTCTTCTTTCATGTTTTTGGTTTTCTCTCCTTTTTCTAACTCTCCATTCACTCAAACACTCAAGACATGCAACTAGTTTTAGGTAGGTTTCTTCTTGGGAAGGGGTGTTTGTTGCTGCAGCTAAGGCTGCTAGTTTTGGGGGAGAGGAAAAGTCATTTATTTTTCCTCTCCTACATTTATACCCTTCTTAAATGAGATAAGGGTATTTGGGTGCTGGTCATGATTGTTCTTATCCCTCTTTCGAGTTATCTTAGGGCTAGTTACAACCCCACAATTCTCACCTAGGATAGGCTGGTTTTCCTCCCCCAATTTCCATCTAGAATAAGCCGATTTATTTCTTTAATTATTTCCTAGCATAGGCTGTCCTAATACTGTCTTTTTATTGGGTTTTACATTGCCTCACCAACAACAATACCTATAATGCTGCTAGATATGGGTGGTTTATATAGCATAGGATTGCTGCCTGCGCTACAGGCAATACATCGATAACCTTTTTGCCACTGCTGGTGCTGTTGTTGGTGGTAGGCAGTGAGCCCACTTCCAGTTGCAGCATGAAGAAGAAGAACTACTATTCTACCACTATATATCTTATGTATAATCACAATTTTTATGTGATTAGAAAATCATAAAAAGAAAAGATGTAAAGATAGAACAAGTACCTACTAAAGAGAATCTTCTAGATCCTTTTACTAAGCCACTTATATCCTTTTACTAAGCCACTGTCCTAGTAAAAGCATTATTGTTAAGTAGAGCGATATGATATTTAATACATGAGTAATTGATTTTAGTGTAAGTGGAAGATTGTTAGTGTATATATCTTGTAGCCAATTAGTTGGCAATATATTTAATTTATTAATAAAAATGTATTTATCTTTAATATTAATCAAATATTTGATTAATGAATCTAGAGTAAAGATAAGTCATTGGGATAAAAATGCTTTGCAAAGAAAATTATAAAGTTGTTATAATTATGTTATTCCTATTACATTAAAGAATTGTTAGTAAATGTTATTGGTTAATGCTATATTAAGACTGGATATTAATTATAGTTGTTGAGAATAGTACATATTATGTTTTTTTTCTTTTATGAAAGGAAGCAGTTGTTCTCATAAGTTGAGATATGAGGGATACCTCGAAATAATATGTAGATGCATGTCAGATGACATGTACTCTGAACTGACCCACATGAGAATTTTATATGGAGAGATCACATGTATCTATGGAAAGGCTCACATGACAGTTGTGTAAGTGATCCTTATACTTGAGATCACTAAGTTATCTTATATAATGAATGTTATGCTTTGATCTTACTACACGCTGTTCTAATCAAGGGTAAAAAAACAAGCAAATATTGGGTATAAGAAGAACTATATGAAGGTATTTGAGTAATCAAGAGAGGATTTATCATCGTAGGTGAATTAGAAAAAATATTTCATTTGTTCTCAAATAGTATTGATTGTAAATTCTTGCACTAGGTGAAATGAGATTTGAAAAGAGTTTCAAATCTTATTCAAAAAATCAATGACTATGTTATTGATAACAAACATGATTTGACAGAGTGGACACACTTCATGCTATAATGTCTAAATAAGAACATTGTTGATAAATGGATAATAATTACATTAAAAAATTGATCACTAAAAGATTAAGTTAAATCACTTATGACTTTTCTAATATTTAGGGGATCATGATAGGTTGATAGACATTGTACTTGATCTTCAAATATAAATCAATCAATTGTTGAATTAACAATAAATTAATTTATTTAATCCTATTTTATTTAGGATTGTGATTTATATTTGGACCAACTTATTAGGGAACCTAATGGGTCACACATATAAGAACCATTGGTTAGAAATTAAAATGAGATGATTAATCATATGTGACTTGATTGCAAATAAATTTTAGAAATTGAGGACTAGAATGTAATTATACAGGGAATTACAATTTTAGACCTATAAAAATTAAGTAGAGAATTGATTGAATAAATTTCTAAAATTGTCATGAAATAGTATATGTGATATTATTCAGGGGACAAATTGATATGTTGTTGTTTATAGAATTTTTCAAGTTTCTCTTTAAATAGAATGTCATGCCTCGTATTTCCTGTATAGAAACTACGTAAGTTTCAGAATACTTGAAAAACACAAAAGAAAAGAGCTAGCACTCAAAGACATAATAATCGCTCTCTCTTAAAAGGGTGTAGGAAATTTCTCACTGGTGGTTCGTGTAGATTACTGTTAGAGACTGGAAATTTGAATGACTTGTAGTTTGCAACAACCTATTCTTAAAGTAATTATTTAAAACCACAAAGAACATTTCATCTTCAAATTATATTCGTATAAACCCCTTAGATCTATCTGCTAGATCCTTAAAACTCCCAAAAGATTTTTAAATTTACTATTTTCACTTAATGTTTCCAAAAACTCGACTTATGTTACTTTGGCCTTTACAACTCATTAATATTTAACTTCTAGTTTTTTTTTTTAATTGAGAACCATACAAAACCTAAGTCTCAAGCGGCATGTGATTGTTATTTGTCTTCATTCATGCCGCAATTTTTTTTTCCATAAATATATTTAATTAATTTATACAGGGATGAAGAACTTAAAATTTGATGAGGGGAGATTGAGTCTCACTACCCACCAACTCTGAAGCTGGTAATTAAAAGAGAAAAAAGAAAGAAGAGTGGCGGCTCTTTGGTTTTGATAAGTCAAGCTTAGGTCCAACAAGTGAGTTGGACCCGGCAGTAGCCAAACTTGGTAGGGCAGCTGCAAAACGTTATTTAGCCAGGAGCTGCTGCCTGTGAAGGAATAATTTTGGTCATAGGTCTTGTCTGAAAAAAATATATAAAGCCAGGCCCAGACAGATGCAAGTCTAAAAAGATCAGATCGTTTAGGTCATCTCTCTCCGTCTTCTATTTTTATCCTCAGTTGCTTTAGAAGGTCAAACTCATCTCTTTATTTTTCTGACATTATATTGTTGAATGCCACTTTTCACAGAAATCAATTTGCTGTCAGGTAATGGTTATTTATGATAACATTTCAAACTTATTAATTATTTGAGGCTGTAGTGTATGTTGTTTATTTATGGTGCCCAAATTGCACCCTCAGCATGAACATATATATAAAATTGGTTTTGAACCATGGACTATGGTCTTGTCACACAAACATGCAATTTGAAGTTCACGGATGTTGTTGGCTCATCTAAAACCTTGAGTTTCTGTCAGATTTTGGAGATCGAGTATAATCAGGTTTAAACTAAGAACAGATGCATCAATAACATTCATTTTATATGTTTTCCAGACTGTGACCTTGCTTGATTTCCTTTCTTCAAATGAAATCTATCTCTCTGACCTGAATCTTAATCTTTATGCGCAACATCTAAATTCCCATAATCATGCAGACCATGGGTCAGTATTACATTGGGATTTTGTGCCTCAAATTATCGCAAGGTGTTTGGAATTCGATTGCCCTCTCATTTCTTTCATACTTATCTCCTGCAGTCACATTCATTTATTCTTTGGTTGGGGTTAGAAGGAAACTTTTATTGGCGTTTGGAGCTGCATACTTTTGAGAACATTGAGATTACGCAAGTGTGTGTAATTAGCCAAATATGGCTTCTGATCTCCAAGGTCTCTATATTCAATGCTTCAAACATACTTAATCTACTTTTCCTCTTTGTTGCAATTCTGGGATTGTTCTTTGTTAATATCCTGATAGTATTCTTTTCTTTTGAGTTTATAGGTAAAGCGATTGTAATCATGGGTGTCAGTGGCGCTGGGAAATCGTAAGTTCTATCCTCATGTATCTTTTTGTTGTTATCAGTTCTAAGAAATCATAAAAGCTTTGAACCTCAACCATAATGTTTTTACGTTTCCCCTTCATCTTATCTCAGACATCCTTGAATTAAAATCCTCAGTATTGTCTTGTCCACTGTTTCATTGAATCAACCTCAATCGTTTATGGGAAAAACAAGAAACAAAATGTCTAGGCTTTCTAAGTTTTACAGTTTCTTCCCTTTTGTATCTGAGATATCTACATGTAAAGAGATTCTTATTTCTTTATTTCCGTAATATCCTCAACAAAGCTAACTGCCCACCCTTGAAGATTCATATCCATCTTTATTGTTCTCAAAGCATTATAAAGTGGCTAATGTGTTTAAGGTCATCATTGCGGCTGTGATTGTGTTCCCAGTTATGGTTATGGTGTTCCTTTTTAAGGGAGAATCTACTTAGAGCTATCAACAGTTCAAATTCATAGTAGATGAGTAAGAAAGCAAATGTTAAACAACAAAGAAATATTCTTACACTCAGAACAGATTGTTTTGTAGGACAAGGCGGGAACAATTACAGGATAACAAGTTTAGGATTAAGAGACTGTAAACCATAGGATAATTTAGAGTTTAAGATGAGAAAATAATGGACTACTAGTCTCACACCAGTAGGTTCAACTATTCAAGGAATCATTCCCTGTTAGAAAGCCTCACACTTTCAACAACATAAACCACACCGCTGAATTGGTGACTTTATTGACTGCTGGAAAAAGAAGACATAAAGCTAAAGTTGCCAATTACCTAACCTGTATAACGATAAATCATAACCACCCAAACGCATTAATACAGATCGTGCAAGTGGATGCAAATAAAATAAAGACTTTAAAAAACCTTAAAATAGACCCACAAAATAATAAAATTTGGAAGCGGAGGCTGCTATTAAGAGTGCCTTGATAGAATAACGTGAACAGTAACAACCTACCACCAAAAGACTCTAACTTTAACTCCCAAGTAGAACCAGCTTCACCATTATCTCACCAATTCAACGATTGATGCTTATAAATCTGTCTCTTTTGATCTCTTTTGTAAAGCTTAAAGCTGATTTCCATCATCTTTATTGGCTTGGTGAAACTGGATCTTGTTGAGTGATCAACTAGATATTGCTAGTACAAATCTGAATTTAACCATTCATTATTTCCCTGTTCATATCATATACTTTTGTTCCTTGTTCTCTTGCATTTTATATTCTTATCTACTTGGCATATATTTCATTTTCTTGATCTTGTGCTGTTTAGTGTAAGTTCGAACTCCCATATAAGTTGAAATCGCGAACTCTTGCTAAAACTAAAAATCCTCTGACTGGAAAAATATCCCATTCTCCCGTACTTAACCTGTGCTTCAAACCCCTTTATTTAACAAAAAAACGTCTGTACTTCAACAGTACAATAGGTGAGCTTCTGGCCAAAGCTTTGGACTGTAGTTTTCTGGATGCTGATGATTTTCACCCTCAATCAAACAAAGGTACCTATAAACTAATTCGGTATTTTTTATAAAACTACTCACTGCATTGTTGTTTGCTTTTAAAGTCTTCATGCATTTATTAAATTTCTTTACATTCTTGCGTCCTATCACTGACTCTTTTTTTTTCCCCATCACTATAGACAAAATGCATCAAGGAATACCTCTAACAGAGGAAGACCGGATTCCATGGCTTGAAATCCTACAAGATGCTTTAAGGGAGAGCTTGATCAGTGGAAAAACTGTAGTGCTCAGCTGTTCTGCTCTGCAGAAACAATATCGAGAAATTCTTAGATCTGCAGACTCTGATTACCATCATGGAAGCTTTAACAGTGCAGTTAAGTTCGTGTTGCTGGATGCCAAGGCTGAGGTGCTTGCGGAGCGATTAGATAAAAGAGCTGCAGAAGGGAAGCATTTCATGCCGGCAAAGCTGTTGCAATCTCAGTTGGAGTTGCTTCAGATAGATGATTCTGAAGCAATATGTAAAGTTGATGCTACTCTAAATCCTCAAGCACTTGTAAATGCCATAAAAACTTTGATTTTCGGACCAAGAAAACCAATTGCATTATAAGTGCAGTGTGAATTCAAGATCAGCCACTTCAAACTTGCTTCGTGGTAAGAAAAACCCAACTTGGTTCCATTAAAGATCATGTGGCCGTACAGATTTGTAGATTTAATAATCCAAGGAATTGATTAGAAACTTCTATACTTTGTTATATTAAATCATTGACAAGCCACAGAACTGGCTCTGTGTCATTTGATCGTATTTTTTATGTTTCCAATTGGCTAATCCATGATTGATAAAACTGTTTAAATAGCTTGCAAAGAGATGGTGAGATGATATAAGATGAAATTGTGCAACTCATACGAAATTTTGAACAAAGAGCAAAGGAACAATAGGAGCTGTTAGAAACTGCCATGAGGCCACAGCTGTTTCCAACTCTATCTCAACAACGTTGTCGTGCCTACTTGGAAGACAGACGTGGGTTCGTGGTGCTTTTAACTTTGAACTGTCTATATTTCTCAAACCAGTACTTGGTCAAGGAATGTTTGATCTGGAAATATTTCAAAAAAAAAAAAAATATTGATAGCTTTCGAATAAAAGTAAGGTAAGAAAATATGAAGCTGATTGTTGTGAGTGGTGTTCATTTTCTTAAGTCAATTTTTTTTTTAAGCATTGCAACCTGTTTATACCAAAAATAATATATTCCTTATCTAACTTAAATAGTTTGATAGGTTTTGAATATATTGTGTGATTACTCTAATATATATATGTATGTATATATATGTATGTATGTATTTTGCAAGGTAGAATGACATGTTGAAATAGATTATCAACTAGGAGATCAAGATTCACAATATCAATAAATATACAAAGTCCCGTATTGCAGTAGGCAAATACAATAGGACAGATATTATAGTATAATAAAAACACATACAATAAAAAGAATGTGAGCAAATAAGAGGTACAAATTATACTAAAATTAAGATTATATACTCCTTATCTAACTTAAATAGTTTGTATAGAATTAAAATTTTAAATTTACATGAAATAAAATTACAAAAGGCCATCTAACAAATATAAAAGATGACCAACCTCATATATGTAATTTATTCACAAGCTTTCTTTCTTTCATTTATTGTAGTTTACAACTTTTGTTTATTGCTTTTCTTTACAATTTATTTTTACCTTTATCGCTTTTCATTATTGTTTTTCTAGTTTGTCATCCTTGTCTTTTCTTAACCTGTTAAAGTCAAGTTAAAAATTCAACACTTGGCTTGATTTGCGAGGCCAATACTTGTTCTTGGAATTAATTTCTTAATTGTAATTTCTTCTTGTTAGAAAAAAAAAATAACATATAGCATATTGATTAAAGAATCAACAATCAATAAACATATTGATTATCTTACAAATTAATAAATTGACATGTCAGGTGAAAGGAATTTATAAACACAATTACAAATTAATATGATGCCAGAAAACCAAACTAGAAAAAAATATGGTTCATAAGTTCATTGAGGCATAAGTGTATCAAAATTTTAAAATTTTCATCCCCTCAACAATGATCCATACGATTCAAAATCAATCAAAACCTAATTAATGACATGAAGAATACCTTGTTCTTAAAAAAACATCAATCACCCACGAAAAGATCTTCTAAAGCTTCCATTATAGTAAACCTATAAGCTATCTAATTATCCAGCCATTAGTGGTGTCTACACAAGAATAAATGTGTTTATATAAAAATATAAACATCAATATATTGACTAAGTAAGAACAATAATTGTTCGCTACCAAACATGGACAAGAAGGATACAGTTGACCACATCTAAGAAGAGTGCAAATTGTCATAGAAAAGATAGGACGTGATTCACCAAGGAAACTAGGAGTCAATGTCATGATGTGCACAACATTAAATGGCAGAGCTGTCTTCTGGAAATGAGGAGTGTTTTGGGTTAATCATAAAGTTATGATTAAAGTGAATCACTACCTAGTATCATGGTCATTGAAAAACTTTAGTCTATGAGAGTTTGGGTAAGGTGACTAGTTGTGCAATAAGAAGATGTATCACTCTGAGTACACTTTACTTATAGTAAGTTGCATCGTTTATTAATTGTTAATCTAAAACATGTTTTTATTTGTGGGTCTCATCTAAGGTTCAAGGAAGATCTTTCTTCGTGAGAAAATCTCTATCATATCGAGTTAAATCCTAACCATTCTAAAGCCTAATTTTTAGCAATGCATTTATTTTCTATTTTATATCTTTAATACATGAAGATATACTTTATAGTGTAATTTTATACTTTCAAATATTAAAGTATACAACTAAATCCTAATGCTCTAAATATTATTTAAGCAAATTAATTGTTGAGGGATTTTTGGTATTTTGACCAAATCCTAATAGATAATTATAAACTGGTTACAATACTTATTTTGCAAGATAAAATGCAATTTTTTTTTAAATATGCATTAAAAACCTTTAGAATTTGTCCTTATGCATTAAAAAAATCATATTTTTTTTGTTTGTTTTTGACATGAGGAATTGTTTTTGAACTTTTTAGATTTTTTTTTGAAATTTCAGAGAAAATCAGGTATTTTTAATATTGAGTTTGTATTTTACAGTGTAAGTCTACAACCCAATGAAATTCTTGAAAATAAATATTTTTTTATATTTTCTAAAATAAAGGATTTTTTTTTAATTTTCTAATTTTTTTTTAGAAACATTAGGTATTTTTAATATCGGGTCCATATTTATAATGTAAGTTTACAATCTGATATTAGGCAAATTACTAGAAAAGCTTGCGAGAGACTTACAAATAATTTCAAAATGATCCTTGAATTTTTTCAGATTTTTTTTAATGGTTTGTCTGGCTAGACACACAAATATAACAAATTGAAAGCTAAAAAGAAAGGCTTAGGGTGTATTTGTCAAACTAGCTCTTAGCCTAAAATCAGAGGCATTAAAAATACCTTAAAGGCGTGTTTGACAAACACGTTTCTAGGAGCCAAACTAGGCCTTATTTCTTGAGAAAAAATGAGGCGAGCCAAACACATTCTTAACTTTTGGGTTGGGCTTGGCCCAACTACATGAGTCAAGTCTATTAGGCCTAAGGAATGCACATGAGTTAGGCTAAGGCCCAACCTAACCTGAATTTTTATTGGGCTAGCAGCTAGTCCAACAAACCTTCTTCTCTCTCTTTTTTTTAAATAAACATGGGCCAGACTTAGCCTAGAATGGGCTTGAGTCCAACCCATTTACTTTGTCATTGGCCCAGCCTAGTGACAAGGTTTTGTTGGCAATAATACTAGCAAACATGGTTGTCATACTATGTTGAAGCCATAAAAAAAATACAATGTAATGAATAAGGAGGAGGAAAAAGCTTACCTAGGCGAGAGGTGGTTGTTGGTTGTCGGTTGGTGGCACAATAGGTGCTAGTGGTGGCCCACGGTGGTTGTTGGAGGAGGAGAAATATTGCTAGTTGGACAACTGAAAAAAAGAAGATGATTTTTGGTTGTTTCCCCCCTTTCTTTCCCCCCTTTTCTCTCTTTGTTTTGCACAAATTTCATCATATTTATAAGGGATGAAAAAGGGACATCTGATCTTTTTTGGGCATGAATCTTGGCCCTTGATTCAAATAGGAAGGATCCTAACTGCTGGTCAAAAGTCACCATCATGGGTTGCAAAGGCTGGTCGGTGTCAGTGATTTTGGGTTAACTTTTTAGTGGTTTTCTGGGTAGCAAATCGATGGAAAAAGGACTGAGGGTGTAGTACAATGTCAGATCATGAGGGTGGTGTGTTTCTTGTCTTGTTTGGGAGAGAAATTAGGAATTAAATGGCCCTGAAAAGTGGCTACATGGGTAGTTTTTCACGAGTCTTTTGAAGAAGATGACGAACAGTGACAAACAACATGTCGTCTGACACTATTTTTTTTTTTTGCTTTTATTGACCACAACAACGTTGTTTTAATCCAAAACTCGTCATTTTGGTATAAAAAAAAACCAAAACGCACCATTTCATTTAAATCCTCAATTTAGGTTTCAAACTTTCTCTTTGAATTTAGCCCTCAATCTTCCAATTTGTTCAATTAAGTCCTCAATCGAATTTTAATTTTAAGAATCAATTTAATTTCGCCCCTGTCAAGTTTCAAAAACATCTCCTGATTTTAACACGTTTTTCAACTGGTTTTTGGTCTTAGATATTTTTCAATTTTATTCTTTAAACTTCTAATTTCTTTAATTTCACCACCGTTTTCAACAGAATTTGGCACCTAAATTTATGTGCCTTCTGTAAAAAGGTCCTTGGTGTTAAATTTCTTTAATTAGACCCTTAATTGACCCCCCCAACATTTGATTTTCTTGCAATTTTATCTTTGATTTCACCTAATTGAGTTTAAAAGAAATCTGGTCCTTTAAAATTCAAATCTTCTCAATTAAACCCAAATTAAGCTTTTAAACTTAATTTCTCACCAATTAAGTCCCTAATAAAATTAATTTGACCCATTAAAAATCTAATTAAGTCCTAACAGTTAACTAAATCTTTTAATTTAAATTAATTCTTAAACTTAATTAAACCTTTAATTGGGCCAATGATTAAATCAAATTGGCCTATTAAGAGTTTAATCAAGTCCTCAGACTTAATTTTTATGCAAATTCATCCAATAATCATTTAATTTGACCTTGAGTTTACATTGTCTTCCGATCTTAGGTACCATTGGGTTCTTGATGTTCAAAATCTTAGTTCGATTCCTCCACACATTTGAAACCATTCTTAGCCTGTTTTTGCCAGGTTTCCAATCTCTTTTTTTTTTTGTTTTTTTAAAGAAAAAGATAATTTTAAGGGAAACTCAAAATTAGGTTATGATAGTTTTCTCACTCCTTATAATGCTTACGACAAAAGGTCTTGTAAGAGACTTTAGATAGTAAGCTTGTAGAGAAGAAAATATGAAAGATTGTGGATTTATCATATCAATAAATGATCAATCCTTCCAAAAATGTCAGAAGTGAGGGCTTGGAAGCACACTAAAAAAGAAAAAAGATAGGGCTAGAAAGTGCACTATTTAGGATATGAGGGCTAAAAAATTGCACTAAAAAAGTAAAAACATAGGGTTTGTAGGCACACTATCTGACGGTTGAGGGCTAGAAAGTGCACTCAAAAGAAAATGGATACGAATAGAAAGCGCACTCAGAAAGAAAAAGATAGGGCAAGATAATGCACAATCCGATATGTGAGGGCTATAAATCGTACTCAGAAGAAAATAGATAGGGTCAAAAAACACATTATCTGATGTGTGAGGGCTAAAAAGCACACTAAAAAGAAAATAGATAGGATTTGTAAAGAAAAAGATGATGTTTGTGAAAAAATAAAATATTTTTTGAAATGGTATAATTGTACCAGACGACCTGCCTGTTGGTAAAATTCAAAGATTTTTAGAATGGTCAAATTATCATGGGCGACCTACCTAGGTGAAAAATTCAAAGATTTTTTAAAAATGTCAAATTTCATGGGTGACCTGCCCAAGTGTGACATGCAAAGTCTTTTTAAAATGATCTCATTATAATGGGTGACCTACCCATATGAAAAATTCAAAGGGTTTTTATGAAACGGTCAAATTTTCATGGGCAACCTGCCTATGTGAAAAATATGAAGATTCTTCAAAATGGTCTTATTGTAATGAGTGACTTGTCTAGGTGAAAAATACAAAGATTTTTTTTAAATGATCTCATTATAATAGGTTACTTGCCCAGGTAAAAAATTCAAATGTTTTTTTTAGATGGTTAATGTTTTCATTGGTAACCTTCCTATGTGAAAAACGACTTACCTAGCGAAAGGACTTGGCAGAGATGTCTTAATTGCATGATTGGGTCTAAAATTTCTTGATTGTAGAGTGAGATTTCCTGATTGTAAGGTTGATTTTCTAATGACAGGGTTGAATGGAGATTTCCTGATGACAGGGATAAATGGAGATTTCCTTTCCTGATTTTTCCATGCTAGACTTCTAGTTATCTGTTGAGAGCCTTGATGGGCTCAAAACCTTACTGGGTCTTCTTTACTGAATTCTTACTAGATTCTTATTTTATTGAAACTTTACTGGGTCTTTAATCGTTGGGAGCCTTGTTGGGCTTAGAACCTTGCCGGGTCTTTTTTTGCTAGAGCCTTTCTGGACTCTTTCTTACCAAACCTTGCTCGGTTTAGGATTATCCTTAGCTTCGATAGGCTTTGGGATTTTGTTGGGTTCCTTCTTTGTTGAACCCTTGTTGGACTTTGAAAACCAAATTGAGCCTTGCTCGGCTTAGAATTATTTCATGTTTGTTGGAGTCTTGCTAAACTTTATTGAGAATTATTTCTTGTGCAATTACTATGAAAATATTATGCAATGATTTGGGATTAGATGAAAGGCATCCATCCTTAGATGATTGGAAATATAGGCATTTTTTTCTTGTAAATAATCCTTTGATTAATTGAAAGTTTTGTTGTTACCGATCCGGCCTCTTGGTTGCTCAATTTAACTCTTTAGCCTACTCAATGTGTTTGATTGCCTCTTTATCGCATCAGCCTACTCGGGTTTTGCCCATGTGAGTAATGTGTATGATTACCTGTTTGATGCACAATCTAAACCTCATGCAGCAAATGAAACTTTACTTAGTTGACCATTTTATGAGAAGTGACAAACATTGTTAGACACGATATCGCCTCTCTGGTCAGATGGTGCCCTCGATCATGGCAATCTTTTACCATTTTCCATTTAAATAATTATTACGGAGAAGAGGTGGTGCTTAAAATCATCTGTTGTCAATGCTCGTTTTAATTTGCCCCTAGACTAAAATTGACTTATATGGGTAAAACAGACTTAGATGCCCTCCAAATGTAGCATCACTCCTAACTGCTGATGGAATTCATCAAATCATAGACTATCTATGAGCAACATCACCTTCAGTTCCAGTCGTGTTTTTTTTTTCCTGTCAACAAAAGGCATTTATCATCACTAAACACTATTCATGGACTTAATGGATTTCATTGAGTCATCATTTGATTATGTGCTTCTTTACCCCTATAGCCAATCTGTATATTGTCTAGTATCCTTTTTAGGGTTCACTGCATTGCCCCCTAGGTACTCAACCTTTTAAAGGCAGCTCAAAAAAAGTGTTAATGTTATTTTTTTCATGGACTTTGCAAACTTGATCAATAACTTCTTTTGTTTGAAAATCATTTTCTTGTTTTGGAATCAACTTATGAATTTCAAGGATCATTCTCATTCAAGTCCAATCATTGCAAAGAAATCATGAGATATCATTTTGAAAGTGTTTTATTGATCGTAACCTTAAGACATGTCATTCATCATTAAGATGTATCTTTTGTGCATTTTTGGTTGAGAATTAACAAGGTGAAGGTTAAGAAAGAAGTGTTAGCTTAAAGTTGGACTACCCATGGCTCAAATAAATTTTTGCATTTTGAAAACATAAATTTATCCAATGTAAGCTTTAGAACAATTTTGTTTTTTATTTCTTATAATTCCCAGGGGTTTAATCTTTTTTAAGAAAAAGGATAATTTGATCTTTTGTTCAGGCAAATTTGAAATTGGTGAAGATACATGATGAGGTGACCTTTTGTTATGTGGGTTTCAAAGCAAGAGGCTTGAGTAAAAACCCGAGGTTTCATTGAGGAAATTTATCTATTTTGTAGCATTTATTTTATCAGCATGAATAATGACGAGTAGTTCTATTTGCAATGTCATGATTGTTGTGAAAAAGTTCTTTCGCATTTTGAGAACGCAATTTATTGGTTTAGTTTGTTTGCTTGCTTGATTAGAAAGGACTTTTATAAGCATGTAATGAGGCTATAGCTCTTGGTTATAAAAGAAAAGGATTTATAGGCTCAATGAGTGTTTCAAGGTATTAAAGACTTAGGATCATTGTCATTATGTCTTTCTTTTCTTTCGTCATGTTTCTTTGATTCGTCCTTTTTTTTTTATTGTTTTGATGATGCATCATTATTTTATTTTAACCTTGACTTAGTCATTTTATTTTTCATTTAGATTTCTCAGGCTCTGCGGATTTTTCACGGCATCTTCCCGGTCTTTGATCTTTAAATTTTTGTTTACCCCCTCATGTGAGGTGTGATCCCAATCAGGATAGACCTTTAACTTTTGGAATTCTCATTTGCCCCTCAGTGTGGGGTTTGATCCTAGTCGATATTTTTACAAAGAGAAACTTATTCAAGCTCAAATGGGGACTATAAGAGATATATTTTAAAATGTGAATGGATAACAAAGACAATCTTTCATCATTTCAAGCATAAACGGTTAAAACCGATAAATTTGTCCTTATTCAGTGTGATTATTTGGAACTTTTGCATAAAGACATGTTTTTATGAATCGATAACTAACAAATCGAACTGCAAGCGATTATGCATATAACTAAAATATGGCTCATAAGACATGGGGTGCGAGCTTTTTGTGCATTTTTCATCTTTCTTGCCTTATTTCAACATTATTTGGTCAACTCAAGATGAGAATTGCTTGAATGATTCATTTGTCACCTTACAAAAGGATCTCTAAACGATGTTTTCTTAAAATATCAAATTATTTCTAAAATAAAAAAGAAATTCAATTTTTTAAGATTATTTTGGGCAAAGGGGATTTTTCAAAATTGATGTGGTCGAAATGTTTTGAACTATATGTTGTCTAGCACTGTTGATTGTTTTTTACTTTTATTAACCAAACGATGTTGTTTCGGTCAAAACAACACTAAAACACATTGTTTCATTTAAATGAAATGATGTCGTTTTGGAGTGTAGGGTTAATTTAAGTTTTAAACTCTCTTTGAATTTCATACCTCACTCTTTCAATTTGTTCAATTAATTCCTCAATTGAAATTTATTTTAAAAATCAATTCAATTTTGCCCGTGTCAAGATTGAAAAACATCCCTTAATTTTTATGCATTTTCAACTTGGTCTTTGATCTTAGATATTTTCAATTTTATCCTCAATTTCATCCTTATTTTCAACAAAATTTGACCCTTGAATTCATGTACCATTTGCAAAAAGGTCTCTAGTCTAGAATTTCTTCAATTATACCCTTAATTAACCCCCAAACTTTGATTTTCTTATAATTTTATCGGTGATTCCACCCAATTAAGCTTTTAAAATAATCTAGTCTTTTAAAATTCCATTCTTCTTAATTAAGGCCATATTAAACTTCCAAACTTAATTTTTCACCAGTTAAGTTCCTAATAAAATTAATTTTACCCATTAAAATTCTAATTAAGTCCTTGCACTTAATGATAGTTTAATTGACTCAAATAAATTCTTAAACTTAATTAAACCTTTAATTGAGCCTATGATTAAATCAAATCGACCTATAAAAGTCTATTCAAGTTCTCATACTCAACTTTTATATAAATTCGTCCAATAATCATTTATTTTGAACTTGAATCTACATTGTCTTCCAATCTTGAGTATAATTGGGTTCTTGATTTTTGTATAAAATCTTAGTTTAGTTCTTTCATGCATTTAAAACCCTTCTCAGCCTGTTTTTTACCAAGTTACTAGTCTTTTTTTTTTCATTTTTAAAAAAAGAAAACGACACTTTTTTGGGAAACTCAAAATTAGGTTATGATAGTGATGATCAATCATGAGAGTTAGAAGACATGATCGACTAGGAAAAGTCAATCAATCACATAGATAAGAGTTTGTACGATTGACTAGAATATCAAGTGCTCCTTTTAATAAGAATGTAGTATATTACACTAGCAAAATTACAAATTATTTAGGAAATATATGATTACCATGTAGGAGATGTGTTTATAGGAATATAAATTATATTATGATTCATGTTGTGAGCTTCTAATCTACTATGAACAGTTTATATAGGATTGAGAATAATAGTTCATATAGGATTTTATTTTTGTAACAACGTAAAAATCATTCATTTACTATAAATGATGGTCAGCTTTATATACACAATTTCTTTATGCAATTAAAAGCTGTATTGCAATTTATTTATTTTCCTTCATTGCTTTTTTTTAATAAGCATTTTATTTCCTTCTTACTTTATTTACTTTCTTATTAAATATAGTCATTTAACACAATTGGATAAATGAATCTTGTTACGATATGATGCAAATCTCGTGATCATATATGGTCACGCAACCTACAACAAAGATGATAACTTCCCCAAAAAAGTCGAATAATCAAGTTTCGTTGAACCTTAACCTAGAGTTAACCGGTAACTAAAAACCAGAGGTCTTGGTTTGGTTTGCACTTCAAAACTGAATTTCATTAATGTATAAAGGCTGCCCCTAATTTTGCAACAAAACAAAACATAATATAGTTCTAAAATAATAGCCCTAATGGTTTCATATTGAAGTGCAAACCAATGAGCCTTAACTAAAACTAAGTCAAGTACAAGCCTAAACATTGATTTTTTACCAAAACAACTCAATAGAAATAAAAGCCCAAAAACTAAAATATAATTCAATAAATAAACCTTAAGAAATATCCAGATTAATACAAGTTATCAAAACAACTCTAAAATCATCTCTTTTCATTAGATTCCTAATAGCCAAATCTAAAACTTGTAGATGAAAGAGTGTCCCTTTGTGTCGTCCATTAATCCTCTTTCCTTGCTAAAGTTTCTTCCATTGTTTAGTAAAAAAATATGCTCTAAAAAATAGGAAGAAAAGTAGCAGAAATATCTTCTTTAAACAGTCTCCCATAATCTCCCTTTTGAATAAGAAAACCCTTTGAAATAAGAAAAAACAAAAAAACAACAAAAGAATCTTAAGCCTCCTTGCCACCATATACATTCTATAATAGATATGGAATCCTTGCAAACTATATCTCATCGTTTGACCTGGAATCCTTATAGAATAGGTAAGCTAATAGCCGTCACACATGCTTCCAAAAGCATTAAAAAATCCTTGTATTGACTGAAATCCATAATAAATAAGGAAACAATATTTCTCTAATTTTCATACATTCTTGACAGATTTTAGTTTTGACTTCAAAAATATCCTTCTTTCTTGTCTGAATGAATTAGTAGGCCTACCATATATCGCCGAGAAGATATGAACGTATAATTTTCAACCCAATTGGAATCTTAGCTAAATTCTTCATGTAGCTCTAGATATAGTCTGAACAGTAGATGAAGGTTCAAATAGACAAATTTAACATGATTCATTCAGTAACTTTGACCCTATAAAATAATCTCTTACCATACTCTGATTTACTTAAAATTTTAAGCCAATGTATAACATCATATCTAAAACTCCTACAAAAATTTCAGCTCAATCTAACAATCAAATTGAAAGTTATGCTCAATAAAATAAAACTTGACAATACAAGATTTTACACCAAAATCTGAATGTAACCTTGCTTGGATTATATCACGAGATTAAACATCTTAATTTATATTTGCCTCTTAACTTTTCTAGATATATATTTAGTTATTATTAATAACTTTTTTATTTATTTATTGACAGATAGATGATTCTCGATTTATTTAATTAAATATATATATATATATAAACTTTTTGATTTACACTTGATATTTTTTATGTAAAAAAACATGTTAAAAAAACCTACATGTTTTTTCTTTTTTTTTTTGTTGAAAAAACAATATTCAGCATGGCGTAGGTGGGTCAAATAAGTAGTTCTATCCTAAAACTCTATCTAGTATAGAGAACCAAAATGACGGAGGCCCACTTTCCATAAGGTAAATATACATACGAACAATTTGTGACACTCAACCCATGAAAATACAAGATATAAAGGTCAATATTACACCACTGCAAGCACAGGAAACAGGACGCAACCCAAAAAAAAACCACCCTTCTCAACAATGCGCGCTGCAGTCAGGATAAACTTCGAAGCCCAATACCAGCATATTTTCTAAGACATTTGCAGTACAATACAAAGGGTGGGCCGAGAAATTACCAATTAAGTGAACTGTCGTCTTATATATGTATCTTCGTGTACAAAAACAGGGTCTTGAGTGTGTGGTGCAAACTGGGGCTGCCCCATGGCTATGCCACTTTGATTAGAAAGAGGAGGATTTGGCCATGGATCGTTACTGTCCTTAGCAGAATTTAAGGTGAGATAACAAAGAATCCCAAGGGCCACGCTTGCAAAGGCCAAGACAGCACCACCTGCAAAGACCCCAGGTTTTACAACATAGCAATAGTAATTGCCAAAGTACATTGTCTCTTCACCATGCTGATTGTTGAGGGCAGCACCAGTCAACAAAAGAAGAAATGCTATTACAAATGTGAACCTGCATGTATTGTCAAATCGATCATTATGAACGGAACATAGTTTCAAATTAAGCTGATGTATAAATATAGCATACAGTAGGTTTATGTAAGTTTGTGTTTGCACATGCATGCATGGATATGCACGTTGGCCCATGGTCATTTCCCAATTAAACAAAAGATTTCCCTTTTCAAGTGTTCCCTTTTGCTGAGAGCTTAATTCTCATGTTTCTCTTTTTTCATCTAGCCCGACACTTTTTTTTTATTCATATCAGAGTTACATATGCTATGCGGGTGTGTTTATGTATGAGCATGCCCACTCATCTGCATGTTTGGAGGATCTCAAGCGTTCAAGTAAGGAATGCTTTTGCCAATGCTTGCGAGTCCCCTTGAAGCCTAATGCATTGCATGGGTTAAAAGATAAGATCATGGATTTAATTGTGGTGTTAACTTTTTATTCACAGAGAACTGGATTGAATTTGGTTGAAGGGAATTATATATTGCATATACATGTTAGTTATAATTTACAATTGGTGCTTGTTTGGCATTGTTCTGTCTTTAAAGCACAACTGTTTTTACCTACTTTTCATCTAAAATCAGTGTTTGATTTAGGCCATTTTAGTTTTGAAATCAAAGCATGTGATATTTTAAAAGGAAACTGCTTTATTCTTTAATCAAATAGGGTACCATTATGTTCTTAAGAAAAAAATATAATTTGTCAAGAGCTCTGCAGCAAATGGGAACCCTACTTGTATTATTATAATTTCAACTTGCAACACAACACAGTACAGAGAAAAATAGCCAAACCACAACACAACAATTCCAAGCTGCTCTTAGTAAAATTGAATTAATTTAATTGAGATAAATATCCTAAATATACTTGTCTTTTTTATCATTGCATTCGATTTTACAAGGGACTAAAAGGTAAATTTATAGGTATAAACACACAGTCAAATGTAGAGGTCGGTCTCACCACTCCCACAGCTAATTTATAAAAATTGACCTAATAGAAAACTTTACATCTAAGCATATTCAATTCATTTCAACAAGAAAAATCACCTTCCAGACATGAGAAATGTCAATAGTGATGAATTGAATAGAATACTACACAATTCTTAGCTTTCCAAACAAACTATAAGTTGATTAACAGGTGATATAGTAATTGGTTTGGTTTCCTAGATTCAAGCATGAGGATTTGAAGGTCTTCAGTTCAAGCGGTCCTCTATCAGGATCATTTTAGGCCATTCAAAGAAGTCATCAAGATTGGTAGCATAGAAAATTTTCAATTCAAAACATATTGCAGCATTGTAACATAAAACAATAGGATAATTACATGCTTTACATGATTTGAGGTATATTAGCAGTAAATTTTCTGGAAAGAAGTTTGAAATTCAATAAATATCATATATCATTTTGTGTTGATAATTTCATTATACAGAAAAGGATCCGCTAACACAAGTATTTTGTATACAAGTACCCACATCACTCTAACTATTAGTGTATTGCTAATGATTACTAAATCATCCTTTGAATTTAATATCTTAATGTATCACGAACATCAAATTCCAGTTCAATTAGACCTTATTTAAGCATTTCAACTATGATCTACATCAATAAAATATAAAAGCACAGAAGGGTTAAAAACAAATTAAATTATAGCAAAACCACATCTCTCTGACATTTAGTACAGTGTTACTATTACTAAATCATCCTTCGAATATAAAATCCTAATGTACCATGACAATCAAAGACCAGGTCAATTTGGTCTCAATAAGTATTCCATGACATGATCTACATCAATACAATATTAACACAAAGATAGATTAAAAATAAGAAACAAATTAAATTATAGCAAAAGTTATGATCCTGTGTAAGGGTATATAAAACAGGGTTTTTTCCAATCATTATGAATAGTCTTCAAGTCATGTTGTTTATCAATTCAAGAAGATACGACAGTGTATTTAGGTCTTAGAAATTTCAAGTAAACATGCTCTACAAAGATAGTGAAGTATGTTAAAAAAAAAAAGGATGTCAAAAAAATATGATTATTAGAAGTGGCCAATGCCACTAAGCATTAAGTCAAAAGTACATTTTTGTTGATGCATTCGCAGGAACTCAGGTGCTGATAATGATCTAACATTTAGATGACACATTCTAGCTCATTGGTATCACATCTAAAGCATCAAAATAGGATAAGCTGCTAGAGGGGGGATAAACATGTCGGTGAAGAGCTAAAGATGTTGACAAAGGAAGGAACAATCAACTGTTAACCTCAATAATGGAATAAGTAAAGCTGAATTAGAGTTTTAAACACAAATGGCCATTGAGAATTACCAGGAAATAACAAAGCAGACAAAAGCTGTTGTCCAATTTGAGTTTGAACTGTGTTGGCTTCTTTTGCAACAAACACACCCAGTTGCAACATTAATAATTACTTGAGCAATAGTAAGAGCCACAGCTGCAGTCAAACCAAGACCCAGTGCTGGACTCCGAGGATAGGTACATTGTGTTGCAGATGTGAACTGAACCTCAGAACCCTGCAGGAATAGAAAATGATTACATTAGAAACCATTTTACAACTGAGGTTGTATAATTCCAACAATTCCTCGGAGTACAGAAGTAAAGATTCATGTTGCGGCAAACATAAAGGTCCTGAAGAGCAACAGGAATTCACAAAAAGATTATGAAAATAAAAAAAAATCTATAGCAAAAGATAATAAAATTGGCACTCTAGAGCAGTAATTTCTGCAAAACTGAATGACAGACATAGGTATCGTTGTTTCTGGTTATGTCGAGATGGCAGAATAAACTGAAAAATCTAATTTTTTTTTTGTCACAAATTCACAATTCAACATTACCAACCAAAATTAGCATAAGCTCCACATAATAATAAAAGAGATGTTGTATATAAACATGACATTGGAGATGAGGGAATTCACTACAATGAAACCCCACAAGACTGGGATACAAAAGGAATCATGTAGGTCCATCCTTGTTTATATCTGGCTGATACAGATCGATAATTGATGGAGACTGAATATAGTAAGAGGAATCGCGGGGGGGGGGGGGGGGGGGGGGGGAGCATTATCCAGGAAAACTGTCTCAGTGAAGTAATATTTGTTATCAGCAAAAAGTTCCTCTTCCTCCTCAAATCATGGTTGTCATGTTATCATACTTAATGGTATAATCTACAACTACAGAATGTGATATCTAAAAAAATACCAACCACAAGCCACCACATAAGTTAAAAAAAAAAAATTACGTCAGTCAAAGTGGTAGTACGTCCAGTATTCACAGTCAATACAGAAAGTATACAAAATCAAACAGTTCATGTTTCCTTCTTTCATAATAGCTAATCATTCAGCTGATTGAGCTGGAGATGAGCAAATGCCATTGCCGCTGGAACATGCAAAAGATGAAACAGATTCTGACTTGTAATGAAGTTGTTGAGACCCCTGAATTATTTAATATATCACACCGCTCTAACAAAACTCAAAAGGAAGAGGGCACAGCTTCAAAGGCTTAAGTTCTGAGATTAGTTGAAAAAAATATATATTCTAGAACATTAAAGAAAAGGTAATGAAACTAACACAACAAATCATCTTGAGTTCTTAATAGAAACTAATTAGTTTGATAATTAAGAACTGGCTTGTCCTCTGATAAACAGGGCTGTTCCTCTCTGATGTGTTAGTAGCAGAGACATTGTATGAAGAGGAAAACATTTGGTGGCCGGAAGAGATTATTCATCAGCTAATGAGTTAGTCAAATATGTGAATTGATAGTGTAAAACATAGACCCTAGGCAATAAGCACGTTTCCTTGTCTTTTACATAAACCCTTACCCCTGAGGATGAAGCACCTAGAGGAAAAAACCAACAAGGCAATGTAGTAGGGTGACAGTTGTTTTCTGTTAATAAACAAAAACATTGTGCCCTTCTCGTAGCTGATTTTGACTCAAAACTGTAGTAAAAAGCACCCTATACTTATGAGAACAGACAAAGATTTTTACCATAATCTCAAAAATCGATCTTGTTCTCAAGACAAGAGGTGTGAAGACAAATTGGTTTTCAGAAGAAAATGTTGTGAACCTTTGTCTTTTGTTCACAAACATGGTTTCGGTTTTGAGAAAAGAAAAGGGAGAAAAAATAAGGTTGAATGCTCCAAAAGGACTTGACTAGCTAGCAACTTCAGGATTGACACACAAGTGGTCATTACAAAATAAGCGGTGATTCTATAAAACCAAGCGAATAGATACAAAAACCAATCACGGTGATTGAAAATCAATATAAACACTGTCAATTGTATGTATAAATAGACTTAAACAACACTATCCCAGCAGGAGTCATAATATTAGAAAGTAAACCTGCAAAGAGCAAGATGAACAGTTGAAATGAAAAAAAAAAAAAACATTTTACCTTAATCCTTGTTGCTTCTGCACCAAAACCTGTAGCAACTGATAATAGCCCCAACAGACCCACAACACTGCATAACACCAGGGCCTTTCTTTCCATCTCTCGCTCTCTCCCTCTCTCTCTCCCCCCTCCTAAAGAACCACAAAATAAAGCTAAAGGTGCCTGTGTCCCTTTGTCTGAGGAGGAAGCGTAAAGTTGGTGGAGTACTGTGAAGTGTGAAGTACGGATTGGGCGTCTTTTGTGAACGAACCGTGTTGTCGAAGTACAGGAGGGGTTACGTGTGTGTGTGTGTCATGGAATACATTAACACAATCTTTTGCTCATAAACAGGTGAACAATATTTAATTAAATAATAATAATTAATTTAGATCGATAATGATTAAATAATTATTTTTAATTATATAGTTATTCATTCTTATGTATAAATAGAAATCTATTACATCTATATATATGTTTTTTTTCCTTTTTTTATTTTGTATTATCATTTTTTAGGTACGGGGAGGAGAGATGCATTCAACATTAAAGGTAAATATCATCACCTTTTTTTTTTCTTTTTTCTTCTTACCTTTGTATTATTTTGTTATTATTTTTTATATAATCTAAAATAAAATATAAAAACAAACCGTAAAACATAAAGCATTTTGCATCATTTAAAGTAAAAATATTCCTTAATAATTATAGAAAAAACTATAAAATAAAGAATTTGATCTCATCATTGTGACAACTATGAATGCATAAAATTATAATAATTTATATGCAAAAACTACATCTTAAATGGATTGAACAACATATTGTATGATATGTATAATTCAATCAATAGTGCAAAGTCACTATGAAAAATCGAAAGTGCAAGGTTGAAGATGTTGATGTTAAAAAGCTAATAGTTGGTAAATTTTTGAATTTCAAGATGGTCAATTCAAGAAGTATGACAAGTCGAGTTTAATACTTTAAGCTAACCTTGCATGATATCCATGCTAAAAGAATTGTTCTTAGTGAATCCTTTTAGGTGATTGCAATTATTAAAAAAATTTCATCATTTTAGAAAGACTTCAAAAACTATATAAAGCATAAACATAAAAAAAAAAAAAAAAAAAGAGAGAGTTCAAGACCTTATTTTGAGGTTGAGAAAAGAAAAGGGAAATAAATTGTCTAAAAGAAGAGCCAACTCATTCAATATATCCCCCAAAGCAAACATTATTGAGTAAATGATGAAGACCTATAATAAAAATTAAAAGAAAAGGCTTATTGTGAAGGGGAAGGAAATTGCCAAGAAGTTTAATGAAAAAAGCTTCATATGCAATGAAACTGGACACCAAGCCAAGAATTATAGAAATAGAGCTCAACAAAGAAATCCTAAACAAAAAAAGGATTGCTCAAATCAAAATCACCAAGGTCAATCACCTTATAAATGAAGTTTTGGAAATAAACTTGTCTATTATTATTTTTAAAGTCAACTTGATCAATCCTAAGTAGTGATAGGTTGATATAACAAGGCATGTATATGTCAAGAAGATAATGTTTTTCACTTACAAAGAAATGGATGGTGAATACTTATAAATGAAGAATTTATCAACCCCCAAGGTACTTGGTATTGAAAAAGTCACACTAAAGATGACTTTCAAAAAGCTTCTCTCCCTCAACAATTATGTTCTTTATGTTGTTGACATTAGAGACAACTTAGTGTCTGACTTATTATTGATTAAAAATAGTCTTAAGATGGTTTTTGACGATGACAATTTTATACTCACTAAAAGTGGGATGTATGTAGGAAATGAATATCTTTGTGATAGCCTCTTCAAAATGAATGTAAGGCCATTATAACAAAGGATAAGATAAATAAAAATAATTTTTGTTCTTCTTACTTGAGTCTTATGATATGTGGCATGGAGATTAGGACATGTGAATTATAATTATATACAAAGGTTAATTAATCTTGAATTAGTAAGCATGTTTTTTTAAAGAAAAATCATGAGCATGAGATTTGTGTAGATAGAATTAAAGCTCACGAAAACTTTTTTTCAAGCAATTCAAAAAATTAGTGAACCTCTAAATTTAATTCTCTCGGATATTAGTGATTTAAAAATTATATAAACTAAGAGATGAAAAAGAGTATTACATTACTTCTATAAATAATTGCATAAAACATTATTATACCTATTTACTTATATGCAAATATAAAAAATGTGGAACATTTCAACATAACAATAATAAAGTTGAAAATCAACTTAAGAAATGGTGGAAAAGGCTTAAATATCTTAGTCTAATTGTGAGTCATAACTCACTCAGCTATTCCTCCCAAGTTTTCTCTTTTAAAAAAGATGGTATAACATATAAGGTACATGTATACCAGAGGCATCTTTTGATATTCTTTTATCACTTCTTTATCTTTGCTATTATTGATGAATCTCTTTCTAGTTCTAGCATATATGACTAATTTTAGCCTTTGTAAGAGTTGATCAAATGTTACTTTTTATAAAAAAATTTATCAATTCGTCCTTCTAGCTTGGGGTGGTTATTTTTGTTGTGACTTAATGGAAACAATCATTGTCTACCTTAATTTTCTTTTTATAAAAAGAGAACGAAACCAACCTCTAACGCCTTTTAGATCTCATTCTTGAAGATAACATAATCATTAATGTCATGTTTTTATAAGTAGTGCAACTTACAACAATTCTTCCTCTTGATTTGATAGGTAGTAAGGATTGTATGGTTACCAAGGAGCTTGATTTGCCCCTCATACATTAGTTAGTCAAAAATTTCTTCAAATTTTTTTTAATGTCAAAAAGCACTATTTACCTTAATTGACCACTTTGGTAAGTTTTTGTTTCTTTGCAACCAAGTTTGTTATCCATTTTTTACTTCCGCAACATTGTAATTTGAAATGGTGTTCCTTCTTTAAGCTTTCCGATCGATATAAGTTGCTAGTGGATTTCTTCAAACCCTTATTCAAAGTTTGAGTCGATCATTAAATGTGTGTTTACAACATCATTCAAATAACCAATTAAGTATGTCCCTCTCATATATTTTTTTTCCAGTTTGTTTTGATAACATCTTTTCATAATAAATAACATCATTTATAAGCATATAGATATTCAAGTACTTGGATCCCATAGACCTTTCATTGATATTCCACTATATCATTATAACTGCAGTGCACTTAGTTTTTAAAATCTTGAATAAAAAAGCATAACTTTTTATAGACTCTCGTAGATCTTGTACTATCTTATCTAAGTCAGCCAATGTTATCTTTGGTTTAGTTTTATAAAAGTGATCATAAAAATAAGTCTTAATTTCTTTCCAACTACTTGTAAACCCCTAATATAAAATCAGGTAAAATAAGTATATAAAGGATAAAATTTACTAATTGGGGTGGAAAATATTTATACAAGAATAATAATAATAATAGAGTGAAATTTTAAATCAAATAATATGACTTTTTGTGTGAAAAACATTAATCACCTCGCGTATAATCACACTATCTTGATTGAAAATGGTAAAAACTCTGAATGAATTTTATGATAAATATGATGGGAGTCTCCAATGGACTAGTCTAAAAATTATAACTATTTAAGTAAATAAAATGGTATGTGAACTCAGAGTTTTGGCTTATAATTACTAACGGTCTAGTTTTACGATATTGAACATATCTCTCAATTCAATTGTTGGATTGGACTAAAATTTTATGAGAGATCTACTGACATATTATTTTATCTTAGGTTAAAATTTAATGTGAATCTAAGCTTAGGAAGGTCCCACAAGAAGAATGACAATGATAAGGTAATTACAACAATTCAACATTGTGGGAGAAAAAGTCTAAATGACGGTAAATGATAACTAGCCAAAAGAAATACCATTTATGCACTATTCATGTTATTGTTCATACAGAACAATATAAGGTGAGGGAGAGTGAGACTTCATATGATTCTTTCTTCAAAACACCTTAAGAACCCTTCCTAAATGAGTGAGATAGTGTGTATATAAATTATTTTGAAAGAGAAAAACATGTCGGTGATAAAATTTATGAGAGGAAATTGTTGAGAGAAGTTTGAGAAACTAGGTATGGGTTTGTCAAGGGAGAACAAATTGAAGAGGGAATCCACAAGAACATTCTTAATTTGGATTCAAAACTTGGTTAGCAAAGTGTTTCTTAATTCTTTTTTTTTTTTGAAAGTTTATTATGAACAATTGCAAAGAACCTTAAGTTTCTTATTCTAGGGTTCTTAGTCAAATTTTGGAGGATTATGAATTTTAGAATAACAATCAAATTCTTATGTAGAAGCATGTTTAATTGTGTGAATGAATTATATATATGACATGAGTTTATTGTAGCAATGCTTGATTTTGGATTTACGTAGTGTGTTGTGGTGGAAATATGTGTAGGAAATTGGGAAACATGAGGATGTAAAGACAAAATGCTGCTTTAATAACCTTATATCTTGGTGTTTGAGGGTTGTTTTGATGTCCAATTGTGTGCAATTAAGGGTTGCTATAACAACTCTATAACTTGATATTTTAGGGCTATTTTGATGCCCCAAATAGGTGCGAACAAGGGCTATTGCGACAACCCTAAGCCTGTACATGTAGGGACTATTTTGATACTTAAAAAATATACAAACAAGGGATATTATATTAGCTCTAGATTTGGGTATTTAAGAGTTGTTTTGATGTCCTAAAAATGGGCAAATAAAGGCTACCGTGACAGCCATGAGCATGGGTGATTAGGGGTTTCTTTGACAACCCAAAAAGTGTTTAAATGGGGGCTGCTATGACAACCATAAATATGTAAACTATTTGACCATTTTAAATTGTGAGTATAGGTAGGTAAAGGTAGTTATGGCCAAAAAAGGTACGAGTGTATGTTAAAGTTATTGAACAACAAATGTGAGTATATAGTAAAAATGAAAGTGAAACTTAACATGATTGAAAAATAAATAGGGAAAAAGATATATCAAGATTATGAGTTTTGATACGATCGATCAAATTTCTATTTTATAGAGTTTAGAAATATTTAAGAAGTTACTATAAGTTTATTGAATTCAATTAATATTCTATCTGGAATGCTGGTGTAAGATGATAATTATAAATGAGATTGAGTTAATTTAAGCATACAAGTTAGAGTTGATGATTGTATGAGAAACTGAAATTCATGTGTGAGAAATGTGAAATGTGAAATGTGAATGAGGATAATATTGATGAACGATATAAAGTTCATGAAATAGGTTACCAGTAAGCTGATATGTATACCTCTTATAAATGTTAAGAGGAGCATTCGTAGCTAGGAATTCTGCAAAAAAAGCTCACATTGTTGGAGCACCAGGTAGTGAACGACACCTTGTCCTTTTAAATTTAGTATACTTTTATTAATAATTATATATTATCTTGTAATCATGAAATTAAATGAGAATTATTGGATTATATTTCTAAAATATGAGAATGTATGAATGTGTTAGGACGAAATGATATGGATTGCTAATAAGAAGAAGCAAATGGATAAATATGTGTGAGAGGAATTAAAAAAAAAGGTTCAAATAAGTATGAAATTGGTATGATTTGATACTCAGTAGCCAAAATATACTTAGTAGCCGTAAGAATGATAACTCAGGAAAATATATGATTTGATACTTAGTAGTTGTAAGAACAGTAACTAAGGAAAATGTATGATTTGATACTTAGTAGTTGTTAGAACATAAACTAAGAGAATGGTATGATTTGATACGTAGTATCTATAAGAACAATAACTAAGAAAATGATATGGTTGTTAGTAGCTAAAAGAATTGGTAACTAAAGAAATGAATTGTGATACTTAGTAATTGGAAAGACAGTGACTAGGGAAATAGAATATAATAGTAGTTAACCAAGAAAACAATGATAAATTATAGGAATATGATGTTTAGTCAACCATGAAGAGGATAATCAAGGAGAGGAAATAATGTTTAGCGATCAAAGGCTATTAACTAATGAATTAAAGGTGTTATTTAACTATTCATAATAATAATAACCTAAGTGAGAATTATAAACTTAAATGTCTTAAGGATCATAACTACTATGAAGAATACAAATGAAGTAAGGACGAAGAAGATATGTGGAAATTAGAAATTCAATATTGAGCTTGAATGGATTGTGTTAAGTTAGGATTTTATGTTGATGTTAGACTAATTAAATGGTACTCCTTAGAGAACCCATGTGTTTATTTATTATTGATTTACCTTACCTAAATGTTACTTTGAGAACATTGGATCTGTAGTTGAGCCAATAGTACTAGGTTGGCATGAAATGAATAATAAGTCATTGGGAATAAAGGATATGTAGATGAAAAGATTAGTTGCCCATTGAATAAAGGGTAATGTTAATGAATTGTGTAAGGTCAATAAGAGAACTTACTCTCATAAGTAAGGATGAGATAAACACTAAAGAGGTTATGTGAGTATTGACTTAACTACATATAAAATCATGTGGTGTTATATGGAATGGCATATCAAATGGATCGTAACGAAAGAGTTTGTTATACAGGGTCAAGTGTAAATTGTTGTTATCAAAACCAGATTGATGGATATATGATTAATCTTGAATAACAACTCATAAATAATGGAAGGAATTAGCTAAAAACATATCGGTTGAATTGATAGAAAATGCCAATGAGTTAAATAGATGTAAATCTTACTTTGAATGACAAATGGTAATACAAAATGTATAATAGTGTAAATTTTTTATGAAGTGGTAAATGGTATTTGGGATTCAAGGATGATGTAATATCATAAATGAGCCGTAAACTTATTGAGATTGGAAAATGATATAGACAAGTCGTAATTGATATAATTGGAGGCTAAGATTTAAGAATGATATTGATGCGCCATTATTAATACAATAGGCGTTGAAAGAACCACTAGAAATCAAATGATAGAAAATAATGTATCATACATTTTGAAAAGATTAAATGTAGTTGATGAATTCAAGCAAGATTAAATGTATTAAATGGATCGATGAATCCATAATCAAGTCAAGTACTTAAGATGTGTTTATTGTATAGTGGCCCCCGAGTGAGTTGAATAACGTTAAGAATTGAATAGATGAGACTATCTATATGCTTGAACTCTAATAGGTTTGATATGGTTCGGCCTATGGTTTGACCTTGAGTTACTAATGATTGGGATTTGGTTGGGAGCTTAGATTTGAGGGGAGACGATTCAGCCAAGTAGGGTTTTTCCTTGGGTTTTAGCTTTTATTCCATTCAACCATGTTGAGTTTTCACCTTGGAATGCATTTGGTCAGATTGGGTTTGTTGATGTTGATGAGTTCAACCCCATTATAGAGGAATTGGTTTCGGCCAGATCTGGTTTGAGCCTTGTGAATATGCATGGGCTTGGGCTACATGGGGTCCAAAAGTGGCTAGAATTAATTAGGGTGTTGGGTTCCTTTTCCTACAAGGATTTGTCAAACATCCTAGCTAAGTTTGGGTTTAATATAGGCAGTTACAAGGTTAAATTGGAGAGGGAATATTGTGTCTCTATATTGGACAAGGATTCCATATCTAACATGGAAACCAATGGGCGACAATATATAAGAGTCAATTCCCCTATTCATTTGTTCATTACAAGCAAGGATTCCTTTCCTTACAATGAGAATAAGAGGTGACCAAATTTTGATGACTTTCCTTATTGTTTTCTTTCCTTTCTCTTGCAAGATTTCCTTACTCAAAAGGGAAATTGTGGAAGGCTTTTCAAAGGGAAGAACTCAACAACTCTCTTTCCTATTTTTTAGAGCATCAATTCGACCAAACAAAGAAAGAAGATCAAGCATTCAAGGCAGCATGTTTCAAGCATGGAAAAAGGTCTAAAATGCTTGGCAAGCACACATTATTCCTATGTAAGTCAGACTTGACCACACAAGGAATTAATCAAGCTAAGGATGGTTTTGGGGGCTAATTATTTCCTTGTATTATTCTGAATATTTTACCTGGTTTTTATATTGTTTCAAGTATTATTTGAATCATAATATTTCAATTTAGATTTTTAAGTTCAGATGGGTTTGTTTTGGCCCAAATTAAGTACTTTAGATCTGTTTTAGGAATTAGGCTTGTGTTAGCTGAAAGCCCAAGCAAGCACACATTATTCCTATGCAAGTCAGACCTAACCACACAAGGAATTAATCAAGCTAGGGATGGTTTTGGAAGCTGATTATTTTCTTGTATTATTCTGAATATTTTACCTAGTTTTTATATTGTTTCAAGTATTATTTGAATCATAATATTTCAGTTTAGTTTTTTAAGTTTAGATGGGTTTGTTTTGGCCTAAATTAAGTGTTTTAGATCTGTTTTCAAAATTAGGCTTGTGTTACCTAAAAGCCCAATGGCTTGCAACCCAATATGAGTCCATTATGATTAATTATCTTAAGACTATATAATGTTTTCCTTGCTGTGAATTTCAACACCCTTGAGATTAATAATATTATTGTGTTTTGCTTGAAGCAAATGTGTTTTTTGTTGTGACAAAGAAGAAAACCTAACTTATCAAGGTATAACTGACCTTGTGGCGTTAATTTACAAATTCTAATACCTCTGGTTCTTAGTTATAGGTTAACTCTTGGTCAAGGTTCTCAAACCTAATTTTTAGCTTTCTTAGGGAAGTATCATGACCACATGATCAAGAGGTCCGTATTAGTTTGTAATAGAGCTAAACTCTAAATTCAGGTTTTATCCCTTATTTCTTGGATTTTCGTTTCATTATTTTTCTTAGTGTCAGTTTCGTCTTTGTCCTTGTATTTTTTTTCCAGTCAGAATCCTAAGGGTCAGTTTTGATCATATTTGTTTTCTTTCCTGTATCATTTCTTGTTTATTTTCATTATTATTGTTCTTCTTAGAGTAAAAATAATAATAGCACACCAAAAATATTAGTTAGGTTAGTCTAGTTTGATTACATCTATTTCACTTCAGCCGATCAAAACACCTCAAAATTGACTCAAATTTCACATTCTGGTTATTTAGGGTGGAAATACACCACTTACAAATTCTCAACTTGGTTGGGCATCAATTTTTTTAGGTTCTAGATTCGGATTAGAAAGGGGCTGTTACTTTTTTCTTTCGCGTCAACATATCAAAAGTTATTGTAATTGCATTGAAATTTATGTTCTATTTATTTGGGTTGAAAACTCATAAAATATCAGTTTTTAAATTGGAAGTTGTTTGGCCTAGGGTCCAGATTTGGTTCAAATTAGTGTTTTCGTATCGTAAACTCTATTCATGTTGTGTCTTCGCCTCGTCTTGATAGGAAAGCTATGCATGATGGATTTCAGAACAGGTTTTCATTTGTGAAGGATAGGAAATCTATAATTGTTTCTTTATCTCCTAATTAGATTTATGAGGATCAGTTGAAACTTGGAGAGGATAAAAGGGCTGAAAAAGAGAGTTTGTATTTGAATGAGAGGGTTATTCAAAACATATTCTTTGTTGACAGGGTTTTACAGGGTTTTGATGATTACAAATTGTTTCGACCTTGTAATGATGATGTGCTTTTAGTTGATGATTTTCATGTTTTATATTTGAGGTTGAATCTTTCAAAAGAAGGGGAGGATGATACTGTTCAGCCTATAGTTTGGCCTTGGGTTACTCATGATGAGGATTCAGTTGGGAGCTTAAGTTTGAGGGGAAGACCATACAACCAAATAAGGTTTTTCCTTGGATTTTAGCTTGTATTCATTCATCCATGTTGGGTTTTCACCTTGGGATGTATTCAGCCAAATTAGGTTTGTTGGTGTTGATGGGTTTGGTGCAACTATGAAGGAGTTGGTTTCGATCAGATCTGGTTTGAGCATTGTGAATGTGCATGGGCTTAGGCTATATGGAGTCCAAAAGTGGCAAGGATTAATTAGGGTGTTAGGGTCCTTTTTCCTATAAGGATTTGTCAAAAAATCCTAGCTAAGTTTAGGTTCATGATGGGTGGTTACAAGGCTGAATTAGAAAGGGATTATTATGCATCTATATTGGACAAGAATTCCATATCTAACATGGAAACCAAAAGTTCACAGCATATATAAGTAAATTCCCCTATTTATTTTTCCATTACAAGCAAGGATTCCTTTCCTTAAAATGAGAACAAGAGGCGACCAAATTTGAAGGACTTTCCTTGTTGTTTTCTTTCCTTTCTCTTGTAGGATTTCTTTACTTTAAAAGGAGATTATGGAAGGCTTTTAAAAAGGAAGAATTCAACAACTCTCTTCCTTATTTTTTAGAGCATTAATTCTACCAAACCATGAAAGAAGATCAAGCATTCAAGGCAACATGTTCCAAGCATGGAAAGATGTCTAAAAAGGACGACAAACACACATTATTTCTATGCAAGTCAAACTAGCCTACATAAAAACATTAATCAAGCTAGGGACAGTTTTAATGGCTGGTTGTTTCATTGTATTATTCTAAATATTTACTTGGTTTTTATGTTGCTTTAAATATTATTTGAACCATAATATTTTAGTTTAGGTTCTTAAGTTCAATTTGGTTTGTTTGGGCTCAAATTAAGTGTTTTATGTCTGTTTTAGGCATTAGGCATCTATTAACTGAAAGCCCAATGATTTGCAACCTAATATGAGTCCATTAAGGTTAATTATATTAGGACTATATAATGTTTTCCTTTATGCAAATTTCAGCAGCCCTGAGTGTAAACCCCGGTTATAATTTTTCTAGGTTATTAAAATATGAAAATTTTAACCAATAGTAAAATGGGTTAAATTAAATTAAAGAAACCTAAATCCAGATAAAAATAGTGAAATTAATGAAATGAAAAGTGAATATAGTACTAAATTGTTGAAAAGAAAAACATTTGTGAGGATAAAATAAATATGTAAGACCAAGAGAGGTCAATATTCAAATAACAGAAGGTTGGGAGTTTATGTACAAATGATAAAAAGGGGTGGGGATAAATGTGCAATTAAAAAGATGATAGAACTATAAATATCATTCTATTTTCTCTCTTGGAGTGACTTGCAAGAGCAAGAGAGAGTTTAGAGAGAGGCTGGAGAGAAGACATATTGATGGTAGAACATCCGACAGCTATAACTCCACCTTCCACCGTTAGATCTAAATGATATTTGGATATGTTGTTCTTCGTCATATCGTGTACATTGTCACCGGAGGGATTGTTTATATCAGTCCCCGTTTGAGAGATATCACGGGCAAAACATTTCTAGGAAAATACACTTCTGGACAATCTTCTTTGCTGACTGTTTTCTCCTCCGGCCACCATTGCATCAGGCTATAATTTGGATATGTTGTTCTTGCGGATGCTGTCTAAATTCTAAACGATAGAGATCAGAAACAAACACTCGGTATAGAAGTTGTGCTTCTCACACAGTAGGTCTGCAAGTTTGAGGTCAGTTCGGTTAAACCCATATTTCTAGAAATTTCACCATTTGATGAAGTTGATATTTGGATATGTTATACTCATAATAATGAATTATAACTTGACCATATGGATTGTTTGGAATATTATTCATTTGTTATTTATGGTTGATTGAAACTATTGTCAAGGATTGTGTTTAGAAGAATATTGTTCGGAAAGTTTGTAAAATCGATAAGAATATTTTATTTTAATATTAAGAGGGAAGATTGAAATAAATCAGATAAATTGACTCCTAAAAAGGTATTTTTTGACACTCTTAAACGATATGTGATATGGCTAGGGGTTGAGATAAAAGAGAAAAAGTTAAATTATGGATGTTGTGTGTAAATGGAAAGGTTGATGAATCTAGACAGATTCATCTTCTGATTTTTAGAGAGAATTCGAGTAGGAGGATGAGGGAATTAAGATCAAGTTTCTTCATAGTAATTGTAGTTTTGGATGTTAGCTAGCTAAAGAAATTGGTCTTGCTCAATTTGGAGCTGTAGAACTCCAGCTATGGGTCACCAACCGAGATGAGGTCATGACAGACCCTGTAGGGCAGTATGTAATGTTTGTTGATAAGCAATTTTGACTATCTTAGAGGCAGAACGAGGTTTTCCTTCCTTCAAAGAACTTGTAGCCTCTTGTCTTAGCTTTCCAACGGGACCAATCTCGCTTGAAATGGAGTTCTATAACTCTAGATATAGTTAAAACTCTGAGGAGAGGTCGGACAGTAACAGTTCAATATCAAAATAGTAACAATCCAATGTTTGTTGATGATCAATTTTGACTATCTTAGAGGCAGAACTGGGTTCTCCTTCATTCTGAAAACTTGTAGCCTCGTGTCTTAGCTTTCTAACGAGACCAATCTTGCTTGAAATAGAGTTTTATAACTTTAGATATAGTTAAACATCTGAGGAGAGGTCGGACAGTAACAATTGAATATCAAGACAGTAACAGTTGGACAGTAATAGTTCAATGTTTGTTGATGAGCAATTTTGACTATCTTAGAGACAGACCTGGGTTCTCCTTCCTTCAAAGAACCTGTAGCCTCGTGTCTTAGCTTTCCAACGAGACCAATCTTGCTTGAAATGGAGTTCTATAACTCTATATATAGTTAAACATTTGAGGAGAGGTTAGACATTAGTAGTTCAATATCAAGACAATAACAATTGGATAGTAACAATCCAATGTTTATTGATGAGTAATGGTGACTATCTTAGAGGCAGAATTAGGTCTCCTTCCTTAGAGAACTTGTAGCCTCGTGTCTTAGCTTTCCAACGAGACTAATCTTGCTTGAAATGGAGTTCTATAACTCTAGATATAGTTAAAAATCTAAGGAGAGGTCGGACACTAACAGTTCGAGGTTTAGACAGTAACAATTCAAATATTAAGAAATGACTGAAAGAAAGACTTATTGACTGTTGATATGGTTATTATAAAACATATCCTTGAGTGAGGAAAATTTGTGAGATAAACCTGGGATTTGCAGGAGGGACCACTAGCGTGGTGCAACAACAGCAGCAGGGGAGCACGAGTAGAGCTTCTATTGCAGGTAGGTGATCCTCACCTAAGCTTTTTAGTTAAATTCAAGAATTTAATATGTTAATAATATGAGATGTAAATTTGCAACGTTGGATATTATGTGAAATTATGGAAGTTGGTGTAATGATGTTATTTCGGATAGTATTCTAAATGTATGTGTGTGTTCAAGGGGAACTACCCTTGTTTACATTGCCAAGTGATGGGAGTACCACTAACAAAGAAAATATGAGAAGTGTAATATGTGTATCGACTAGCATACATTTAGTGTATGTTAGGATCCCGGGGTAAGGGGATCAACATGTATTGGCTAGCATACATTTAGTGTATGTTAGGATCTCGGGTAAGGGGATCACCATGTATTGACTAGCATACATTTAGTGTATGTAGGATCCCGGGTAAGGGGATCAGCTTGCATCGAATCCTATGGGGTGATGATGATACCAGTGAAATTGGTATCGGTAATGTGTTAAGCGGAAATGATCATGGTTGATCTTATGAAATCTTGAATGGAGGTTGATAATGGAAGAGGAAATGATTTTTAGTAATTGAAGGAGAAAGAGTTTACAATGAAAACCAGAATGGAGAAGTGAATAAAATATGAATGCATGATTGTCTTTTTAAATTGTTGGATATTTGTGTTGCTATATTATTATGATTTTCATGTTTCAATAATATATATTTTGCTCCAGGACCATCGCATGCACGACAGGAATAGATCCTAGCTTATGTTCACTTTTTGTAGTCTAGATTCTAGGGAGTATACCCTTGTATTTTATAATTTTACAACTTTTATATAACTTAATTTGTATAATTGATGTTTAAACTTGAATAGATGAACTTAATTATGAAATCCATATAATCATGTTTAATATATGCATGTTTATCTCATTTATTCCCCTATAATGATATTTGTTGTTCAATGTATGTTATATATGTTGTGGTTGTGATGTTGATGATGATGTTTGTGGGATTGAGACCTAGGATGACTGGGTCGTGGTTGAGTTATGAGATGTAAGATATTAGAAGTGTAAACAGGGTATATGTCGATAACTTGGGACCTTCCGGTATAGGGGAGACTCTGTCAAAATTTCGGTGGAAATTTTGGTAGACACAACTATGAGAACTGGAAAAAAAATTACCCATATTTTTACATGCCAAATCGTAGGAAAGTAATTATAATCACATATGAAAGTGTGGGGCGTTACACTAAAATTAATAATATTCTTGTTTTGCTTGAAGTAAATATGTTCTTTGTTGTAACAAATAAGAAAACCTGATTTATCAAGGTATAACTGACCTTGTGACATTAATTCACAATTTCCAATACCTCTAGTTTTACTTACAAGTTAACTCTAGGTCAAGATTCTCAAACCTGATTTTTAGTTTTCTTGGGGAAGTATCATCTTTGTTGGGGGTTGCTTAACCACGTGATTAAGATGTCTATATCAAGGTTGTTGGAAGAGAAACTTTCGATTAGTATGATGAAAGGAACTATAGGGGCTATATTTTAAGGATACTGACATAGAAAGACTATTATGATGGTGCATCCTATATGATGTAAGAATAAAGATATATTGTTAATGTAAAGACTAAAAGAAAATATAGGTGTAGCATAGATGGAGTATGGCAGTAAGAGAATCGTAAATGTGCAGTTAATTATAGAGTCAATGATAATATTGTGAGAATGGATACACACACACACACACACACACATCTTGTTATGATGTGTTTATTTATTATTAATTTTTTTTTAATCAAATGTAAGAAGTATTATAGATCAAAATTAAACAAGCTGGAGGACTAGCCAGTCATATATACACATGTACAAAGCGAAGCTAACGGGAACATGCTCCCAGAAAACACAAAAAGAACCAGAAACGAACTTCCTAAAACGCAACCAAAAGTATAACATCGGTTAGCCAAGGAACCCATAATCTGCAGGTGCCAAAGATAACCAATCAAAGGAAAAACTTTGAGCTGTAGCCTCAAAATAAAACCACCTATATCCGCACATGGCAAGAACAACAGCAACATAAAATGTAACATCCCCCATTCCGGGATAAAACAACAATCTCATGTCAACCGAAAAACAGAGTAATTATATATATATATATATATATATTCATGGTGTTCGTATTAAAGTCTACCAAAATTTTGACAGTCTCCCTTATACCGGAAGGTTCCAAGTTATCGACATTTAACCTGTTTACACTTCTAATAACCCGCATCTCCTAACTCGATCCCGACCCAATCATTCTGGGTCTCAATCCCACAAACATCATCATACATATCAACCACAATATTTATGATATACATTATATAACAAATATCATTATGGATGGATAAAAATATAAATACACATACATGAAACATGGTTATATGAACTACATAGTTAAGTTCATTTAATCAAGTTTAAACATTAATTATACAAATTAAGTTATATAAACATTTTCATGTTTATAAAAATACAATAGAACCTAGATTACAAGAAGTGAACATAAGTTAAGATCTACTCCTGTCGTGCATGCGATGGTCCTGAAACAAAATATATATTATTGAAAACATGAATATCACAATAAATATAACAACACAAATATCTAACAATTTAAAAAGGGCAACATGCATTCATATTTTGTTCACTTCTCCCTTATGGTTTTCATTAGAATCTCTTTCTTGTTCAACTACTAAAAATCTTTTCCCCTCCCATTATCAACCTCAATTCCAGATTTTATAAGATCAATCATAATTATTTCTGGTTAACACATTACCAATACTAGTTTCACTAGTATCATCATAATCATCCCGTAGGAGTCGATGCAAGGCGATCCCTTTACCCGGGATCCTAACATACATTAAATTTATACTAGCCCATACATGGTGATCCCCTTACACGGGATCCTAACATACACTAAATATATGCTAGCCAATACATGATTGATCCCCTTACCCCGGATCCTAACATACACTAAATGTATGCTAGCTAATACATGGTGATCCCTTATCCGATATCCTAACATACACTAAATGTATGCTAGCCAATTCATAGGTGATCCCCTTACCCGAGATCCTAACATACACTAAATGTATGCTAGTTCACACCCTAAAATCACACTTCTCAAATTTCCTTTGTCAACGATAATTTCATCATTAGACAATTCACACAACAACCTTTCACCTAATATCAAACATTTGGTAATTCACATTTCATATCGGTAATATATTAAATCATGAAATTTAACTAGAAAGTATAGGTGCGATTCACCTACCTACAATAGAAGCTCTACTTGTGCTCCTCTGCTGCTGCTGTTGCACCACGCCTGTGGTCTCTCCTGCAAATCACAGTTTTATCTCATTAATTTCCCTCACTCAAGGATATGTTTTATAATAACCATATCAACAACCAATAAGTTTTTCTTTCAGTCATTTCTTTATATTTTATGTTTTTCTCATTACACCTATTAATAATGTCGTTCTTTGTCCAACCATAGTTATCATTCTTTTCTTTATATTTGAACTGTTACTGTTTAAATCTCGAACTGTTACTGTCCAACTGTTACTGTCTAGACATGGGACTATTACTGTCCGACTTCTACTCAGATTTTTAACTATCTAGAGTTATAGAACTTTGTTTCAAGCGAGAATAGTCTCGTTGGAAAGCCAAGACACGAGGCTACAAGTTCTCTGAAGGAAGGACAACCCAATTCTGTCCCTAAGACAGTCAAAATTGCTCATCAATGAACATTGGACTGTTACTGTCCAACTGCTACTGTCTTGACATCGAACTGTTACTGTCTGACCTCTCTTCAGATTTTTAACTATATCTAGAGTTATAGAATCCCGTTTCAAGTGAGATTGGTCTCGTTGGAAAGCTAAGACACAAGCCTACTGTTGCGATGTCGCGGTCGCACAAATTAATTACCCTAGCTTCAAACACAACACACAAGATAGTATAGAGCAAGCAAGGGGTCGATCCCACGAGGAAGTTTCAAGTCAGATTTTTATGTTGTACGTTATGTAATTGGGGGGATTTGGTTTGTGATTATCTAAACTATGGCAGCAATTAAACTAGCAAACAAAATCAATTAAAACCGAAACTTATCAAAAAAACAAACCTTGGTCGCAAGCACACATCCACCAACGGAAATTAGAACCGATCCTTGAAACGAAAATTGCAGTTTATGTTCTGAAATTTTATCTTTTCTTAACGTTGATTAATTAACAGATCCGCCGTATAACTAATCCTAACCAACAAACAATCAAAGTGTCCGCACTAATGATTCAATTTAATGGTAGCTTTAAGAACTAGATAATTTCATCAAGATTAACATACAAGCTGTCCGCAGCTTGTGTCACTTTGTTCAAATGTTCTCCCTAAGTTCAATAACGTAGTTCCGCCACAATTATCAAGCTTAGTTGCTTTACAAGTTCATATATCACAACTCCGGTTTTGATATTAAACTTAGCAATAGATTGTTCACAACAATAACTTAGAGTCCGCTCTAACAATCATCAACAACAATCATAGGAAATATGCATAGGAAAACAATCATACTCATTCATAACATAAACTGAAAATAAAAGGAAGAATAAATCTCACGGTTCTTGAAATCCGAAGGTTTGTTGTGTCATTGCAACCAAGAAAAGAGCTTAGCCTTGCATAACTATTGAACTACTACTTCTAAAGAATGAAAAGAGCATGATTTTTTTGGGTTTGTAGAGGAGAGAATTTGTGTTTATTCTCTGCTGGCTGTTGCCTCCTTCTGCTCTCCCTCTTTTCTGCTGGCTGCTGCCTCCTTCTCTCTTTCTTTTTATATGCTAAGAAACCCTAGTCTCTATTTTACAAAATAGTCCTTCCTTGAGTTGGCAGTTTACATTTAAGTACTTCAATAACTATTTTTCCTAAAAAGAGAAATAGTCTTGCGTGAAATCTTCAAGCTCTGACTTAGAGGAGCTAAATTGCTGATATAAAAACTTGGATGTCGGTTTAGATGCTTCGGAATGTATTTTGGACTTGTTTCTTCACGAAACCTGTTTGCTGGCAGAATTCAGTTGTCATCTTTGAAAAATCATATCTCCCTCATATGACATCTTTTTTGGCTGAAATTTTCAGCGTTGATAGGTCTTTAAGTCAGGAATCCACTAAAATTGAGTTTGCATTAATTGGACTTCTGTAGCTCCAGCTATTAAATTTTGAATGGCCAAAGGTCAACACTGGCAGAATGCGAGATTTGACTTTGCAGGATGTGATTTCCATGATCTTTCTCTTTTTATTTTTCTTGCATTACATTTCCAGAAAGGTATGGATGTTAGCTTTTTAGTGCCACTGGAATCACTTCATTTCGATCTCTAGAACTCACGCTCTGCACAAAACATCGACTGAACATCAAATCTGCCAATTACCTCCAATTTACTCATTTTTGCATCTTTCATCCAAAAATGCCTTCAAAACATAAAACAAAGAATATCAATGCATTTTATATATAAAACATAGGCAAAACACTAGTTAAATGTGGGTGAAACTATCAAATAATATGGTTGCATCAGCTACAAGTTCTCTAAAGGAAGGAGAACTCAGTTCTGCCCCCAAGACAGTCAAAATTGCTCATCAATGAATAATGGACTGTTACTGTCCAACTATTACTGTCTTGACATCGAACTGTTACTGTTCGACCTCTCCTCATATTTTTAACTATATCCAGAGTTATAGAACTCATTTTCAAACGAGATTGGTCTTGTTGGAAAGCTAAGACACGAGGCTACAAGCGCTCTGAATGAAGGAGAACCTTGTTTTGCCTCTAAGATAGTCAAAATTGCTCATCAACGAACATTGGATTGTTACTGTCCAACTGTTACTGTCTTGACTTTGAACTGTTACTGTCTGACCTCTTCTCAGATTTTTAACTATATCTAGAGTTATGGAACTCCGTTTCAAGCAAGATTGGTCTCGTTAGAAAGCTAAGACACGAGGCTACAAGCTTTTTGAAGGAAGGAGAACCCTGTTCTACCTCTAAGAAAGTCAAAATTGCTCATCAATGAACATTGGAATGTTAATGTCCAACTGTTACTGTCTTGACTTCGAACTGTTACTATCCGATCTCTTCTCAGATTTTTAACTATATCTAGAGTTATAGAACTCTGTTTCAAGCAAGATTGGTCTCGTTGGAAAGCTAAGACACGAGGCTACAAGCTTTTTGAAGGAAAGAGAACCCAGTTCTACCCCCAAGATAGTGAAAATTGCTCATCAACGAACATTGGACTGTTACTATCTTGACATCGAACTGTTACTGTCCGACCTCTCTTTATATGTTTAACTATAACTAGAGTTATAGAACTCTGTTTCAAGCGAGATTGGTCTTGTTGGAAAGCTAATACATAAGGCTACAAGTTCTCTGAAGGAAGAAGAACCCAGTTCTGCCCCCAAGACAGTCAAAATTGCTCATCAACAAACCATACCTACTGCCCTACAAGGTCTGTCATGACCCAGTCTCGGTTGGTGACCCATAGCTGGAGTTCTATAACTCCAAATTGAAAAATACCAATTTCCTTAGTTAGTTAACATCCAAAACTACAATTTCCATGAAGGAACCTAATCCTAATTCCTTCATCCTCCTACCCGAAGTCTCTCTGAAATTCAAGAGATGAAACTGTCCAGGTTCGTCAACCTTTCCATTTACACACAACACATGAAGTTATTTAATTTTAGCAACTAATACTTTTTCCTCAATTCAAGTTTAAGAACCCTAATCTATAATTCAACATCCAGGCATCAATTCATAATCAACTTTGAAACAACTCATAAGACCATGTTTAGAACACCTTACCCGATAAGAAATCAAGGTTTCGATCTTCAACTCCCTCCTTTTTTTTCTAATGACAGTCGACCCTCCCCTCTTCTCTTCTTGTTCAAATTGTCTTGTTAATCCCTTGCCCACAAGTGTTTATTCTACCTATAACCCTTAATCTTGGATGGGTTCTTGAAATTTTGGTGTTTCTCTCTTGATTTGCAAAAATGGATACAAAGACTCCCTCTTTTCTTTCCTTACGGTTGCTGCAAATTTTTGGTGAGAAGAGGGCTATTCATGCTCTATAATTATTCTTATTTACATTTAGGCCCCATTTTCTTTAAGTGTATTATTTTTGCCTCCCACATCTTTTTTTCTTCTTATAATTAAGTTATACCTCTTTTCTTTTCTTATAATTTCATCCCATTACTTTTAGTTTAGTTTGTTTTCTTTAATTTAATCCAGCTTTGATTTTCCCGGGGTTTACATTCTCCCCTCCTAATAAAAATTTTGTCCTCAAAATTCAAGTTACGTACCTATGTCGAAGAATAAGTGCGGAAACTTCTCCTTCATCTCAGATTCTCTTTCCCGTGTTTCTTGTTCTATTCGAGAGCTTCTCCACAATACTCTTACCAAGGGAACTCTCTTATTCCTCAACACCTTCTGATCTCGATCCAAGATCTTGACGAGCTTAGCTTTCATGGTTAGATCGCCCTTAATCTTCATAGGAACTTGTGGCAACACCCGTGAGGGGTCTATCTTGGCCTTTCGTAGTAATGACACATGGAACATATTGTGAATCTTATCCAAATATACAGGCAACTCTAATCGATAGGCAACTGGCCCGATTCTTTCCTTAATCTCAAAAGGGCCAATATATCTCGGGGCTAACCCTTTTACTCTAAATCGAATGATGCCTTTCTAAGGCGCCACCTTAAAAAATACCTTATCCCCTACTTGGAATTCCAAAGGCCTTCTTCGGCTATCTACATAACTGTTTTGTCTATCCTGGGCTTCTTTCATCCTCTTTCTGATCACCCTCACCTTGTCAGTTGTCAGTTGCACCATTTCAGGTCCCAAAAGCTTCCTTTCTCCCACTTCCTCCCAACAAATTGGCGTACGACATTTCTTCCCATACAATGCTTCATATGGAGCCATACCAATAGTAGTTTGATGGCTATTATTATAAGTAAACTCCACCAATGACAGGAGATCCTCTCAATTCCCTCCAAAAGCACACGGGACCTCAGGAGATCCTCAAGAGTTTGAATGGTCCTTTTCGATTGACCATCCATCTGAGGATGAAATGTCGTGCTCAGATTCAACTTGGTCCCCATTGCCCATTGTAAGTTAGGCCACAATCTCGATGTGAACCTTGGATCCCGATCCGATATAATTGAAATTGGCACCCCATGAAGTATAATTACTTCATCTACATATAATTTTGCTAGCTTATCCACCAAATTAGTCATCTTCATAGGAAAAAACAAAGCAGATTTTGTTAGTCGATCCACGACCACCTATATGGCATCATTCCCCTTCTTTCCCCTAGGTAATCCTGTCACAAAATCCATAGAAATATCCTCCCATTTCCATTCTGGAATTGATAATGTTTGTAATTCCCCTGCAGGTCTCTAGTGTTCTATCTTTACTTGTTGACAGATCCCATAGTTTGACACAAATTCTACTATTTCCCTCTTCATATTTGGCCACCAGTAGTATTCCTTTAGATCCCTATAATCTTTGTACTCCCAGGATGAGTAACAAATTGAGATTCATGAGCTTCTCTTAATACTTCATCTTTCAATGTCTTATCCTTAGGTAGATAAATTCGCCTACCTATAGCTATTAGCCCATCAGATAACATTTGAAATGATGTCTCTATACCCTTGTTACCCTCTCCTTGATCTCTTTTACTTTCCCATCTACCTATTGAGCCACCAAGACCTTATCTCGAAGCACAGATCGGATCTTTAATTGAGCTAACAGTGATCTCTCGGGCCTTACACTTAGCCGCAAGCCCATTTTCTTCAATTCCACTATACTTCCCTGTTCCTTAATCTCCATATCATTTATCACTGTTTTTCCTTTCCTACTCAAGGCACCAACAACTACATTAGCCTTACCAAGATGGTAGTCAATCACATAATCGTAATCTTTTATTAATTCTACCCATCTTTTCTGTCGCATGTTCAACTCTTTTGTGACATCAAATACTTCAAACTTTTATGGTCTATAAAGATTTGAACTTATGACCCATACAAATAATGTCTCCATACTCTTAAGGCAAACACCACTGCTGCAAGTTCTAGGTCATGAACTGGGTAATTCACCTCATACGACTTTAGTTGTCTTGATGCATAAGTAATCACATGTCCGTGTTGCATTAATATACATCCCAAACCCCTTTTTGAGGCATCACTATATATCACAAACCCTTCTGGCCATGATGGAAGGGCAAGTAAAGGAGCATAAGTGAGCCTCTCTTTTAGTTCTCGAAAGCTCGTTTCACACTCTTTCGACCAAACAAACCTGACTTCCTTGCGGGTCAACTTAGTTAAAGGTGATGCTATATGGTGGAGAACCCCTCAATAAACCTCTGGTAATACCCAGTAAGACCAAAGAAACTCTGGATTTCTGTCACGTTAGTAGACCTTTCCCATTTTAACATGGCCTCAACCTTTCTTGGATCCACAAATATTCCTTATGTGGATATTATATGGCCTAAAAATACTACTTCTTTGAGCCAGAACTCACACTTATCCAGCTTTGCATATAATTGATTCTTCCTTAAGGTCTGTAGCACAACCCTTAGATGTTGTTCATGCTCCAAGTAAGAGTTTGAATACACAAAGATATCGTCAATAAATACCACCATATATTGGTTTAGGTAAGGCTAAAACACTTGATTCATCAAGTCCATAAACATGGCCGGAGCATTGGTTAACCCGAAAGGCATCACCAAAAACTCGTAATGCCCATAACAGGTTTGGAATGCAGTCTTTTGTATGTCTTGTTCCTTGATTATCAACTGGTGGTATCCAGATCTCAAATCTATCTTAGAGAACACCCTAACTCCCTTCAACTGATCAAACAAATCATTTATTCGTGGGAATGGGTACTTGTTCTTCACCGTCACTTTATTCAATTGACGATAATCAATGCACAAACGAAGTGTGCCATCCTTCTTCTTTACAAACAATACTAGAGCTCCCCAGGGCAAGTTACTAGGCCGGATGAAGCCTTTATCTAACAATTCTTGAAGCTGGACCTTTAGTTAAGCCGATTCTATAGGGGCCATCCTATAAGGAGACTGCGCTATAGGAGAAATTCCTGGAATAGTTTATATGGAAACTTCAATTTCTCTAACTAGAGGTAACCCAGACAACTTTTCTAGGAATACATCTTGAAACTCCCTCATAACAGGAATACTAGCCAAATATATGCTACCCTTTTCCAACTCTCTTACATGGGTTAACCAAGCAGAACAACCCTTCCCAATTACTTTCTAGCCATTCCATAGCTACCATGAGGAAAACAGCCTCTGGAAATGCAAGTAAAAATTTGTGCTCGATCAAACAGTCGGATCAAAAGTTATGGCCCTTTTGAGTCGATACTCAAGTTCGGCCGACCAGACATCCTCGTCACCGAGTAGCCATACCATAGCTACCCCAAGGAAAATAGCCTCTGGAAACCCCTGTAAAAATTTGAGCGCGATCCATCGGTCGAATCAAAAGTTATGGCCTTTTTGAGACGATACTCAAGGTTACCGGCCAGACATCCTCATCACTGAATAGTGATTCTATAGCTTAACCAAGGAAAAAAGCCTCTGGAAACCCCTATAAAATTTTGAGCGCGATCCAACGGTTGAATCAAAAGTTATGGCCCTTTTGAGTCGATACTCAAGGCTGGCCGAGCAAACTTCCACGTCACCGAGTAGCGATTCCATACCTAACTCGATGAAAATAGCCTCTGGAAACACCTCTAAAAATTTGAGCGTGATCCAACGGTCGGATCAAAAGCTTTGCCCCATTTGAGCCGATACTCAAGTATGCCCGACCAGACCTCCTCATCACCAATTAGCGATTCTATAGCTACCATAAGGAAAACAGCCTCTGGAAACTCATGTAAAAATTTACGCTAGATCCAACGGTCGGATCAAAAGTTATGGCCCTTGTGAGCCGATACTCAAGGCTGGTCGACTATACGTCCTCGTCACTGAGTAGTGATTCTATAGCTTTCCCTAGGAAAACAGCCTATAAAAACCCCTGTAAAAAATTGAGCGCAATCCAATGGTCGGATCAAAAGTTATGGCCCTTTTGAGCCGATACTCAATGTTGTCGACCAAACATCCTCGTCACTGAATAGCGATTCCATAGTTTACCCTAGAACAACAGCCTTTGGAAACCCCTATAAAAATTTAAGCGCGATCCAACGGTCGGATCAAACGTTATGCCCCTTTTGAGCCGATACTCATGTATGGCTGTTTAGACCTCCTCGTTACCAAGTAGGGATTCCATAGCTACCTCGAGGAAAACAGCCTCTAAAAACTCATGTAAAATTTTAAGCGCGATCCAAGGTCGGATAAAAAGTTATGGCCCTTTTGAGCTGATACTCAGGTTCGCCCGACTAGGCATCCTCGTCTCCAAGTAGTCATTCCATAGCTACCCCAATGAAAACAGCCCCTGGAAACCCCTGTAAAATTTTTACCGCGATCTAACGGTCGGATCAAAAGTTATGATCCTTGTGCATCGATACTCAAGGCTGGCCAACAAGACATACAGGTGACAGAGTAGCGATTCCATAGTTGACCCAAGGAAAACAGCCTCTGGAAACCCATATCAAAATTTGAGCGCGATCCAACGCTCGGATCAAAAGTTATGGCCCTTTTGTGCCGATACTCAAGTACGGGTGACCAGACATCCCGTCACCGAGTAGCCATTCCATACCTACCCCAATGAAAACAGCGTCTAGAAACGCTTGTAAAATTTTGACAGCGATCCAACGGTCGAATCAAAAGTTATGGCCTTTTTGAGTTGATACACAAGTATTGGCGACCAGACATCCACGTCACCCATTAGCCATTCCATAGCTGTAACATCCCCCATTTATGGAATAAAACAACAATCTCATGTCAATAGAAAAACAGAGTAGTTAAATTTTTTTTTTGTATATACATATTCATGGTCTTCGTATTAACATCTACCGGAATTTCGACGGAGTCCCCCCTATACCAGAAGGTCCCAAGTTACCGACATGTAACCTGTTTACACTTCTAACAGTTCGCATCTCATAACTTAATTCCCGACCCAATCATCCTGGGTTTCAATTCCACAATTATACTAACACCTATCAACCATAATATTTATGATATGCATTATATAACAAAAATATCATTATGGATGGATAATTTAAATAAATATAAATACATAAACATGAAATATGGTTATATAAACTACAGCGTTAAATTCATCCAATCAAGTTTAAACATTTATTATACAAATTAAGTTATACAAACATTTTCATGTTTACAAAATACAAGGGTATACTCCCTAGAACCTAGATTTCAAGAAGGGAACATAAGCTAGGATCTACTCCTATCGTGCATGCGATGACCCTGAAACAAAATACATATTATTGCAAGGTGAATATCACAATAAATAAACAATATGAATATCTAATAATTTCAACAGGGTAACATGCATTCATATTTCTTTTACTTCTCCCTTCTAGTTTTTTTTTATTAAAATCTCTTCCTTATTCAAACTATTAATAACCTGTTCCCTCTGCCACTATCAACCTTCATTCCAGACCTTATAAGATCAACAGTGATTACTTTTGCTTATCACATTACCGATACCAATTTCACTGGTATCGTCATCACCACCCCATAGGAGTCGATATAAGGCAATCCCTTTACCCGAGATCCTAACATACACTAAATGTATGCTGGCCAATACATGGTGATCCCCTTACCCGGGATCCTAACATACACTGAATGTATGCTGGCCAATACATGGTGATCCCCTTACCCGGGATCCTAACATACACTGAATGTATGCTGGCCAATGTATGCTGGCCTCGTTTTTGAACTGTTACTGTCTGACCTCTCCTCAGATTTTTAACTATATCTGGAGTTATAGAACTCCGATTCAAGCAAAATTTATGGCGTTGGAAAGGTAAGAGATGAGGCTACAAGTTCTATGTTTGGAGGAGAACCCAGTTCTACCTCTAAGACAGTCAAAATTGCTCATCAATGAACCAGACCTACTACCCTATAGGGTCTGTCATGACCCAGTCTCGGTTGGTGACCCATAACTGGAGTTCTATGACTCCAAATTGAGCAAGACCAATTTCATTAGTTAGTAAACATCCAAAACTACAATTTCTATGAAGGAACTTGATCCTAATTCCTTCATTCTCCTACCCAAAATCTCTTTGAAGGTCAAGAGACGAAACTGTCCAGATTCATCAAGCTTTCCATTTACACACAACACACGAAGTTCTTTACTTTAACATCTCTTACTTTTTCCTCAATTCAAGTCTAAGAACTCAATATATAAATTAACATCCAAGCATCAATTCATAATCGACTTGAAATGACTCATAAGACCAGGTTTATAATATCTTACCTGGTGCGAATCAAGGCTTCGATCCCTCATTTTCTTTCTAATGACAGCTGACCCTCCCCTCTTCTCTTCTTGTTCAAATTTTCTTGTTAATCCCTTTCCCACCAGGGTTTATTTTACCTATAACCCTCAATCTGGGATGGGTTCTTGATATTTTGGTGTTTCTCTCTTGATTTGTAAAAATAGATATAAAAACTCCCTCTTTTCTTTCTTTACGTAGGTGCAGATCTGTTTTTGGTGAGAATAGGAGTATTTATGCTATATAATTATTCTTATTTGCATTTAGGCCCCATTTTCTTTAAGTGTATTCGTTCTTGCCCCCACTTCTTTTTAGTTTAGTTTATTTTCTTTAATTTAATCCAGCCTTGGTTTTTCTCGGGATTTACAATCTCCCCTCCTAATAAAAATTTCATCCTCGAAATTCAAGTTACGTACCTATGTCGGATAATAAGTGCGGAAACTTTTCCTTCATCTCGGATTATTTTTGCCATGTTTCTTCTTCTATTTGAGAGCTTCTCCATAATACTCTTACCAAGGGAACTCTTTTATTCCTCAACAATTTCTCATCTCGATCTAAGATCTTGACGGGCTTAGTTTTCATGGTTAGATCCCCTTTAATCTTCATAGGAACTTGTGGCAATACCCGTGAGGGGTCTATCTTGGCCTTTCGCAACAATGATACATGGAACACATTGTGAATCTTATCCAAATATACAGGCAATTCTAATCGATATGCAACTGGCCCGATTCTTTCTTTAATCTCAAAAGGGCCAATATATCTCGGGGCTAATTTCCCTTTTACTCCAAATCGAATGATGCCTTTGCAAGGAGCCACCTTCAAAAATACTTTATCCCCTACTTGGAATTCCAACGGCCTTCTTCGGCGATCTGCGTAACTTTTTTGTCTATCCTGGGCTTCCTTCATTCTCTTTTTGATCACCCTCACCTTGTCAGTCGTCAGTTGCACCATCTCAGGTCCCAAAAACTTCCTTTCTCCTACTTCCTCCCAACAAATTGGGGTAAGACATTTCCTCCCATACAATGCTTCAAATGGAGCCATACCAATAGTAGTTTGATGGCTATTATTATAAGTAAACTCCACCAATGGTAGGAGATCCTCCCAATTCCCTCCAAACTCCAGCACACAGGACCTCAAGAGATCCTAAAGAGTTTGGATGGTCCTTTCAGATTGACCATCCGTCTGAGGATGAAATGCCGTGCTCAGATTCAACTTTGTCCCCATTGCCCGTTGTAAGCTAGGCCATAATCTTGATGTGAACCTTGGATCCCGATCCGATATAATTGAAACCGGCACTCCGTGAAGTCTGATTACTTCATTTACATACAATTTTGCCAGCTTATCCACCGAATCAGTCATCTTCATTGGCAAAACAAAGCAGATTTTGTTAGTCGATCCACGACCACCCATATTCCCCTTCTTTTCCCTAGGTAATCCCGTCACAAAATCCATAGAAATATCCTCCCATTTCCATTCCGGAATTGATAATGACTGTAATTCCCCTGCAGGTTTCTGGTGTTCTATCTTTACTTGTTGACAGATCCCACAATTCGACACAAATTCTGCTATTTCCCTCTTCATATTTGGCCACCAGTGGTTTTCCTTTAAATCCCTATACATCTTTGTACTCCCAGGATGAGTAGCAAATCGAGATTCATGAGCTATTCTTAATACTTCGTCTTTCAAAATCTTATCCTCAGGCAAATAAATTCGCCTACCCATAGCTATTAGCCCATCGGATAACATTTGAAATGATGTCTCTATACCCTTGTTTACCCTCTCCTTAATCTCTTTTACTTTCCCATCTGCTTGTTGAGCCACCAAGACCCTGTCTCGAAGCACGGATCGGATCTTTAATTGAGCTAACAGTGATCCTTCGGGCCCTGCACTTAGCCGCAAGCCCATTTTCTTTAATTCCACTATACTTTCTTGTTCCTTAAGCTCCATATCGTTCATCACTGTTTTTCCCTTCCTACTCAAGGCATCGGCTACTACATTAGCCTTACCAGGATGGTAGTCAATAACACAATCATAATCTTTTATTAACTCTACCCATCTTCTCTGCCGCATGTTTAACTCCTTCTGTAACATCAAATACTTCAAACTTTTATGGTCTGTAAAGATTTGAACTTGTGTCCCATATAAATAATGTCTCCATACTCTTAAGGCAAACACCACCGCTGCAAGTTCTAGGTCATGAACCGGGTAATTCACCTCATGTGACTTTAACTGTCTTGATGCATAAGCAATCACACGCCCATTTTGCATCAATACACATCCCAGACCCCTTTTTGAGGCATCACTATATACCACAAACCCTTCTGTCCCTAATGGAAGGGCCAACACAGGAGCAGAAGTGAGCCTCTCCTTTAGTTTTTGAAAGCTTGCTTCACACTCTTCCGACCAAACAAACTGGACTTTCTTGCGGGTCAGCTTAGTTAAAGGTGATGCTATGGTGGAGAATCCTTCAATAAACCTTCGGTAATATCCAGCAAGACCCAAGAAACTCCGGATTTCTGTCACGTTGGTAGGCCTTTCCCATTTTAACACGGCCTCAACCTTTCTTGGATCTACAAATATTCCTTCTGCGAATATTACATGGCCCAAAAATACCACTTCCTTGAGCCAGAACTCACACTTATCCAGCTTTGCATATAATTGATTTTCCCTTAAAGTCTGTAGCACAACCCTTAGATGTTGTTCATGCTCCAAGTGAGAGTTTGAATACACCAAAATATCGTCAATAAATACAACCACATATTGGTCCAGGTAAGGCCGAAACACCCGATTCATCAAGTCCATAAACATGGCCGGAGCATTGGTTAACCCAAAAGGCATCACCGAAAACTCGTAATGCCCATAACGGGTTCGGAAGGCAAGTCTTTTGTATGTCTTGTTCCTTGATTCTCAACTGGTGATATCCAGATCTCAGATCTATCTTAGAAAATACCCTAGCACCCTTCAACTGATCAAACAAGTCATCTATTCGTGGGAGTGGGTACCTGTTCTTCACCGTCACTTTATTCAATTGACGATAATCAATGCACAAACGAAGGGTGCCATCCTTCTTCTTTACAAACAATACCGGAGCTCCCCAGGGTGAGTTACTAGGCCGGATGAAGCCTTTATCTAACAATTCCTGAAGCTGGACCTTCAGTTCCGCCAATTCCATAGGTGACATCCTATAAGGAGACTGGGCTATAGGAGAAACTCCTGGAATAGTTTCTATGGAAACTTCAATTTCTCTAACTGGAGGTAATCCAGGCAACTCTTCTGGGAATACATCTTGAAACTCCCTCACAACCGGAATACTAGCCAAATCTATGTTACCCTTCTCCAGCTCTCTTACATGGGCTAACCAAGCAGAACAACCTTTCCTCAGTAATTTCCTAGCCACCAAGACTGAGATTACACAACTTGGAATTACTTTTCTTTCCCCTTTAAACACTACTCTTTTATCACCTATTCCTTGGATTGTCACCATCTTGGTGAAACAATCCACTTGTGCCTTATGTTTACTTAACCAATCCATGCCCAGAATCACATCAAAATCATATAACTCTAACGACATAAGATCTGCCCTCAACTCTAATCCTCCAATATATAATTTTACCCCTCTATAAATATCATCAATATGTATATTCTCTCCTAAAGGTGTACTAACCGTCACCCCTACACCCAAGTTACTAGATAACACATGCAAGTTATTCACGATTCTATAAGATACAAAGGAATGACTAGCTCCAGGATCAATTAAAGCATAAACTTGCATTGTATCTAACTGTAAAGTACCTGCCACCACATCAGGTACAACTCCCACATCCTCGTAGGTCATGTGATATACCCGACCCTGAGTCCTCTCCTCCTGATTTCTGGGCCTCCCACGAGTAGCACTCGTCCCTGACTGGGTAGGCCTGATAGGACGATTGACTGTCATCGATTGCTGCTGGCTCTGAACCTCAATCCTCTGACCATGGGCTCCCTCGGTAGTTCTACGAGGACAATCCTTCTTCCGGTGACTCGTGTCCCCATAATAGTAACAACCTCTTCCTACATACAGGCACTCTTTCCATTGATGCCCCTCACTTCTACAAATATAACATCTCCCCGGCATCGCAGAGCAATCTCCCGGGTGTCGCTGCTCACACCTCTGACAAAACGGATATACTGGTCCTTTTTGCTCTGTAGACCCTCCAGCAGTTTTGACTCCCTGTCTAGACTGTCCTCCCCAAGCTCCTCTTCCACTGACTTGTCTAGATCCTCCTGAGCTCCCTCCTGGGGTGAAACTCCCACCCCTTCTCTAGAACTGTCCTGATGATGGCCCGCTCTTCCCCTTCTTTGGGAGAGGAGGTCTCCCAGTTATAAACTCAAAATCTCTCCTCTTAGCTCCCATTGCCTGACTTTGCTCGACCACTGGCTTCGGGGTATCCTTTATTACCCTCTCCATACCCTGAGCAGCACGTACCAATTCCCGTACCGACTGAAACTGCATGGCTATCAATATCATCCTCAATTCCCGCCTCAGTCCATCACGGAACCTCTCCACCCTGTGGCGCTCTGTGGGAAGGTAAGTGGAGGCAAAAGCTGCTAAATCCTGAAATCTCCTCTCATACTCCAGCACTGTTAAATCTCCCTGCTTCAATTCCAAAAACTCCTGTTCTTTCTCCCTCTTATGCTCCCAAGAATAGTACCTCTCCTCAAACTCTTCACAAAAATCCCTCCATCTCAATACCTCCCCTGATCTCCTTTCTCTAATGGTCTCCCACCAAGAGTGGGCACTTTCAACCAATAGCTGAGTCACACAATCCACCCGTAGCTCCTCTGGCACCTGCATCTGATTTATAACTCTTTCCACTTTCCTTAGGCAATGCCCAGCAATCTCAGCATCCTCTTCGCCCCGGTAAGTCATAGAACCCATCTCTCTCATACCCTTCACCCATTGCACTATGGTGACTATTCCCCCTGATCTAGGAGTCGTATTGGAGGCCCCCGCTACCATTCCTGCTGCCACAGCTCTCACTATATGTTCCATAAAAGCAGGATCCGAAAATAGGTTTGATTCAGCTACCGGTGCCACTGGTGGAGGTATATTATCTCCCCCCTGTCTGTCTGATCCCTCGGGCATGGAAACATCTGCCTGACGGAACGATGAATCATCTCGAAGTCTCACTGACTCGCCCCCTTCTGAGTACACTGATGCTGCAGGTATATGAGAGGAGGTGTCTGCCAAGGGATCCCAGTCTGGATCACTTTCATTACGAATACTCTGGCCACTTCCCCGAACTGGGGATGGATCAGTCCTGGCTCCTTGCCTT